>NC_089647.1:76001400-76121803 GCF_037042795.1 Molothrus aeneus | reverse complement strand
GTGTATTTGCTAACATGATTTTCAAGAATTAGACTGAACTAGGTAAGATATGGACAAACACCAACAGTTTCAGAAGCAACATTTCTGAGGTTTGCAAGGAGCCTCAGAGTATACAGTAGAGATATGTGCAACTTCCACCCATCAAGTTTTCACTCTTTCCGTTTGCAAAGGAAGTTGGTAAACACAGCAAAGACTGGCAGACAAAAAAAGCCCTACCCTCAAGCAGCCTTTGTATTTGGGGCCAAGGAAAAAACCAAAAAAGCTCCCAAACTTAGGGGAAAAAAAAAGGAGAGGGGAGAAAAAGAAACACTTAATGCTTCTTGTCTGACAGTAACTTAATTGGGTTCTGTATACTCAGAGCCCCTTTATTCTTCCCCATATTACATTTCCTTTCTTCTGCTACAAGGAAGGAGAGGGGGAAAATGAACAACACTCCTTTATTCCTCCTCAGTCACCTCTTTTTGTTGTGATTAGTGTGGACAAACAGCAGTAGAGAATGGATCTTCCCAAAAGAGGATCTGTGCCAAATTCATCACAAATTGAGGTGAAGAGGAGGAATCAAAAACGTTTTTACTAAGTGTGTTTACCAACCAGATATAAATAGTATTCATTGCCATCAATTGTGAAATACAAAATTAATACAGAATGACTCTTCCAGATTCATGAATCAGATGACAAAAGGCAGACTTCTATTATCAAGACATCAAGATACAAATTTAGATGTGACTATGAATACCTTTGAGTTCAAAGACTAGTAATATTTGTGAGGAAAAAAAAATCTAGATACTTAAATAACATAACCCCCCCAAAAATTCTCTAACTACACATTCTGAAAAATTAACTCCTAAACTAAGAAGTTAGTGAATTCAGTAAATAAGATCCAGTACTACCATTTCTCAGTTTATTACTGTACTCTACATCTTTATTAACTGAAGTTAAGACAATGTCCCTCAAATTAGGAAATGTGCTAAGCCCAAACAGCCATTGAACCACACACCTGAAATAGGTTGGCAGCTCTAAATTAAGAATCCTCAGCAGGAGCACCACATTCTAAGGGGGAAAAAAAACAGTATACTCTGACAAAAGTTACTATTTGTCTTCTAACAATACTAGAATGCATATTAAAAAAAAAAAAAAAAGGCAATTTGACACCACAGTGCATGCTCTAATGTCTAATGCAGGGTATCTTTCCCACAGTATGTTCCTGTTGCCACCTGACCAGATGAACTATTTAATTTAGTGTATCAACTGAATTTTTAATGTTAACCTACATCTTCCTTAAGCCCATAGCCTTTTTCTGACTACTGACAGCTTCAGTTCCACTTCCATCTGCCACTGGCAGGAAAAGAATGTCCCTCAGGTGAAACCCTGATTGTAACCACCATTCTATAGCAGAGTTAGAAACCTAACAGCAGTCTGTGAATAAAAGTCTGGCTACACAGGTGTTGCTGGCAGGATACTATGAAAGTAAATAAGCTACACAAAGCACAGATAAGCTGAACTTCAAATACTAATGGAGAGAGGTGAAAAAAAAAAAGAACTAACAAAAAACCAACAGAAACCATAACAACAAAACAAAAACAGAACCAATTCAACGCAACCATCAAAAGCCTCAGCGAATCTCTAAGTGTGGTACTAACACTGCCTGCGGCTGAGAAGGGCAACTGGAAAAGCCTTTGAACTTCGGAACTACACGAAATCCACACGGGAGTGGGAAATTCACGGCTAGCACAGAACGCCAATGCTGTCACCCAGCTGCACTCGAGGACACCAGGGCACCCGAGGCCTGGCAGTGGCGGGCGGCAGCCCCAGCCCGTCCGGGAGCAGGCCGGGCAGCGCACACACAGAGAGCCGCCTCCAAGCGCTCCGCCAGGATCTCCCACTAACCCCAACAGGTCACGGCAGGGCCGTGCCCTCGTTACGCACCCCTCGCCACAGCCCCGAGCGATGAGCTGGCAGCGCTGTACCTCCCTCCTCCCAGCCCTGCCCGAAATATGCCCCCCCTCAAGACGACACGGGCCCGGGGAGGCGGCGGGGGAGCGTGGGGTGTATGCCCCGCCGCCATGGCGGACACCGCGCAGCCCCGGCAGGAGGGACGGAGGAAGGGAGACGAGCCACCGCCACCACGGCCGAGGGCCCGACTCCGACGGGCCACGGCACTGCCCCCCTCGCGACGCAGCCCCACAGGGACCCCTGCCCGGCTCACCCTGGTACTGCAGGTCGAGGAGCACGAGCAGGAAGGGCAGCGCGGAGCCCAGGCGCCCGGCCGAGGCAGCGGGGGACACCATCTCCTCCTCCGTGGCCGCCCCCGGTCCCGACAGTGGCGGCTCCAGCTCCTCCGGGCAGGGTCGTGGGCGACGCTGATTGGCCGCGCCGCGCGTGCCCGCCCCTGCCTGGCGCCCGCCGCCGGACGTGAGGGAGCGGCGCGAGCGTGCCCGCCCCGGCGCGTCGGCCCCGCCCCGGCGCGGCGCCTCACCGAACATGGCGGCGCGGCCGGCACGGGCCCTCAGCAGAGATGCCGGCGCCCCGCCCCGGCCGCCCGCTGAAAGGCGCACGGGGCGTGTGCCTGGCTGCGTCTGCATTTCGTCTCCTGTCTCTTTGCCCTCTCCTGCCCTCTCCTGCCCTGCTCGTCTTGACATCCCTTGAGTGAAAAGTAGTTAACGATTTGCCCAGAGAATTATAGAGACTGAAAATCGGACTGGGAAATACAGCCTTGCCTTATCACAGAAGCACAGAATTTCCTGAGTTAGGATCCATCAGGGTCATTGAGTCCAACTCCTGGCCCTCCACAGGACATCCCAGGAATCACACCATGTGCCTGAGAGAATTTTCCGAACACCTCTTGAGCTCTGTCAGGCTGGTGCTGTGACCACTGCCCTGAGGAGCCTGTTCCAGGGCCCAACCCTCTGGGGGCAGAACCTTTTTCTAATATCCAACCTAAACCTCCCCTGACACAACTCCAGGCCATTCCCTCAGTCCTGTCACTGGTCACCGCAGAGAAGAGATCAGTGTCTGCCCCTTCTCTTCCCCTCATGAGGAAGCTGTAACTGCAGTGGGGTCTCCCCTCAGTCTCCTCCTGGCTGAACAGCCCAAGTGACCTCAGCTGCTCCTCGTATGGCTTCCCCTCCAGGCCCTTTATCCTCATGGCCCTCCTTTGGACACCCTCTATCAACTTCATGTGTTTCTTAGATTGTTGCACTCCAAACTGCACACAATATTCGAGGTGAGGCCACACCACTGCAGAGTAGGACAATCACCTCCCTGTATTGCAAAGCAATATAGCTGAAATATAAAAACTCTTTCAAATGGATTCATCAAAATTGGGCTGGTTTCACAAACAAGTTCCTTCAGAATTCTTGAGTCTGGCATGAAAGGGTGGATGAGAAAGACTACACTAATGTTCAAAGTGCTGGAAAGATGGAAAGCTAAGGAATTTCTCCTGAGCTGCTGCTGGTAATATATAGTAACATCAGAGGGCGGCAATTAGCAAGGAATGACTCTTGAAGCTACTCATTGCTTCAGAGACAGTGAACTGAATAAGGTGACATTTGGTGGAGACAGTTATATCTGTGGAGGACCCAAGTTTGCTTAGAGAAACAACTGATAGATAGAATTTCATTAATGATCTCAATTCCAAAACCACCCAAATGAAAGTTTCTTGATCCAGGAATATAAAAGCAATATAGCAGACTGAACTGAGCAGACAATCACTGTTACAATATAGAAGCAATATAGGGACTGTTGTGTTGTATGCACAATCTAGTATGAACATAAAGGAGGAGGTGAGAGAGCATGATAACACAGAGGTAGTATTCTCAGGACTACTTCTAGTAAGAGGTTTCTCAGTCCTTGTACCTCGTTTTTGTTCTCACCTATGTACATCCCTGTCAGAAACTTAGCTGTGATGGAGCTAAATGAAATAGTAGTGTACATCTGCTTAACATGGGATTCTTGTTCCTGTAGGCTCATCTTTTGGGAATTTCACGTTTGGATTGGTGTTCACAGGAGAGAGCTGTGGGGAAATTCCTTTATCTGGGTTCCTTAACAGTAAATGGAAACAGAAAGGCTCCTGCTACCCACAGTTCAGCACAAGAACTTAATTTACATGCTGTAAACTTGCACTCGGAAAAGCTGATATTTGTCATTAGACTTGAAAGGGAGTGTGAGTGTCCAGTCCAGTCTTCTCAAGGGCAAGGGAGTAAAATATTAAATTTATGAAAATATGCCCTTATTAAAACATGTATTTTTTTAGGGCATAGAATATGTTTCAATTAAAATGGGACTCTGAAAATCAATACAATTTGCTTCAAATATTGAGATACTGTAATTTTTCTGAAATAAATAATTTTATTTTGAAAATATATGAAAAATGTTAACATTAATGAAATCTTCCTGTTTCTTGATTGAAGCAATTTCTGAAATTCAGTCTATTTCCATAACTAGTTTTGATTTCCCTGAAACTGGTTTTGGTTTACCTATCATTAATTACATATATTTTTCCCAGCTCAACTCCAAATTTCAAACCTCTGTGATACCAGGAAGCTATTTTGTTTCTCTTGAATGTCTCTGATTTTATAAACTGTGAAAAATACCACTGACAAAGTGCTGTGCTGTCACTGAAGGTGTTTGTTCTTACTTTATGTCTGCCAAAACACCGAACAAGCAAAGCTTGCACTTCCAAACACTTTAACCAGAATTTAGAGCATGTATGTGTGCAGCCTTACCTCTGCCTCCTCTAGCAGACATCTCCATACTCTTCCTTCCTAAGTGGATGTTCCCATCTCTCAAGACATTCATTCAAGCCACTGGCAACAGAACACCCCTCATGCAGAATTTTACAAGTTCTTGTATGCCATTGGTCTGTTGATGCCATCTAGCATCCTCTTTTACCCACCCAACTGCAGGCTGTTCTAGCCACATCAGTGAAAAACTACAATGTAGTGGTTAAAAAAAGAACAGATATATAATGTATGCCAATAAAAATTCATCTAGAGGTAGTTAAGTGTTAAAATTCAAGTACTTGCTTGTGTGACCTTTCTATTGCTGCAATTGCATCAATGGTTTCAGTGTCTTTGCAAACATTTCTCTATAGTTAATTCCCTCTGAGTCTGGAAGAAAGGAAGATAAATGAGCTGTCCATCTCAGTAAAATCCAGCTGGACTTGTTATGTAAAGAGAAATTTTTAAGATAAACTGTTTTATTGAAGATAAAAAAGATTTAATTTGAAAAGAGTCTGAAGCACCCAAACTTAAAAATAAAATTTATTAAAATACATAGAGCATTGTCTATTCAAACTACTTAATTGTGGCTGGTGGCATTTGTTGGATTGAAGGAGGTGACACAAAGGGGTCAGGAGAGTGTTTCATTCTACCTTTCTTTTAAATATTTTGTTTTCCTGTGATAAAAATACATAGATTATTTCCTCAGGTAAGCTGAATGATGGAAAGTTTGAACAAATGGAAGTATTATAGGTATTTGTCACGGTTTAACTCCAGCCAGCAACTAAGCTCACTTGAAAATTGAAAAATGGGCCATGGTGGGAACTGTCAGGAAGGAAAAGATTAAATAAACTAAGAATCTGGCTAGACTCATTATTATACTTGCACCATTCTGGTGAAGTCAGCTTTCCACCAGAGTTAATGATTACTTGTATGCGTCACTCTGAGAACGCTGTAGGAGAGAGGTTACTGAAGAGTGTATTTCTCAGTTCCCAAGACAGTTTGTCCACTGCCCTCTCAAATTAAAATATCTTGAACCACATGTGTAGTCCTCCTCCATAGTACAAAATAGACAAATAACTTTTTCACTTAACACATTGCATCACTGCTCTGGGGGCACTGCCAGGCCTGGCTGTCCCTGCCCAGCCTCCCTCAGTGCCCAGTACCTCTGCTACTCAGGCCATTTCCCAAATAGCCATTGCCCAGATGTCATCATATTTCACCCCACAATCAGAATACTCTCCTTTTTCTGCTCTCCAGTTGCTCCTCTATGTGCCTCATAAATACCTTGCAATGCTCTTAGCCCTCTCCTAGTAAAACCACACATGTTTTAGAAGAGTACTTTTGTCACCAAAAGGTATATAAGGGTAGAACTCAGCACTAATGTGGGTTAAAGAATACCCACCCTTGCCAAGTGAGGCTGTACCACCTACAGCAAGTAATTAAAGATTAATCAAGCTCTGGAACAAATTAAGAGTAAAAGAATGAAAGGGTGAGAACCACCCCTTCAGCATAAAAATCTTGGTTATATCTCATCTAAGGCCTGCTTGTGTATTTTGTATTAAACAGATACTAGAATAAGCAACCAAAATCCACATTTCTGCACACTTCATATACCACTCCCCTCATCAACTGAAGAGCATTTCCAGCATTTTTGCACACAGTTAGCATTTACTTTTATATAAAAACCACTTTCATAGTAAGAGAGATCCTTAGAAGGCATGCTGACCAGACTGTGGTGTTGTCATTAGGGCAGTCTAAGGGCATGGGGTATAAAATTTCTTGGGCACCCAAGGGCCTGCACTTGTTCATCTTGCTCTCTGAGTGCTCCAACTATTCACATAAACTGCTCATCAACTTATATTGCATATTTGCCTCTAGGGCTGACCCATAGAGTCTGTGACTGTCACACTGCAGGTTTTCAAAGTCCTCTCTTAATTAAGGTTTACCACACTAAAGCCTTCATAAAGCATCTTCTTCTGGCAATGCCTGCTTTAGTAGCCCAAGAGATGCATATCTACAGAAGTAAAAGTCATTAGTACTGAGGGCTGGATGTCCATATTTGATACATGTTCAGGTTTTCCTTCAGACTAGGCTGATCCTCTGGATTGAATACCCATGAGTGACTGAAGTGTGCTGAGGTACCCTTGGAGCATCAAAAATTGAAGCATCAAAAAATGAATTATTACCTCTTTCCTTAAAGCTGGTGTTCACAGCATATGTGCCCACGTCTACACCGTCGCAGCAGAATTTCATGGTTTAGAAAAGCAAATTGGTGTCTCAGTAAGTCTGTACTTTGGAAAACACAGTGGTGTCTCCCATGCCAAATGGAATTCCTAAATGAACATCAGGTATTGTAAATGTCTAATGATTACTTCCATCACTGAATTTACCGGCATTATTTATATTTAATACAAACTGAAATTTTCCTTGTGGCCACAAAGGCTTCACAGCATTTATAATTGAAAAACACAATTCAAAACCCTTACAGAGAAGAGGAATCAAATCAGAAGGATTTGAGGTAATCTGTAGCTGTTGGAATTATTCTATCTGCATGATACAATACATATTTTCATTGAAAATAACAACTTCACCTGACATTACTTCGTTTAAGATATCTGCAGGAAAACATACTCCCAGCCTTATCCTGGTACTGGAACATGGTGTTTTCCTGCAAACATCAGAAAACTCTCATGAAAGCTCCTCACCTCCTCCCGTTGGAGATTATCACTACGTTGGAAGTCGGTCCCTCGGGCTTCCCTCCAGCTCGGCAGGCAGGCGAGTCTCTGCAGCCCCACAAACCTCTTTCCAGCTCGGTGGGCAGGCAGGATGCTGCAGATCCCCAGACTCCGCTCCAGATCGGCGGGCAGATGGGATCCTGCAGCTCCTCAAGAACCCCTATCCATCTCGGTGGGCAGGCGGGCGCCTGCAACCCCAAACCCCCCATCCATCTCGGTGGGCAGGCGGGCTCCTGCAACCCCAAACCCCCATCCATCTCGGTGGGCAGGCGGGCTCCTGCAGCCCCAAACCCCCATCCATGTCGGTGGGCAGGCGGGCGCCTGCAGCCCCAAACCCCCATCCATCTCGGTGGGCAGGCGGGCTCCTGCAGCCCCAAACCCCCATCCATCTCGGTGGGCAGGCGGGCTCCTGCCCCCGCCCCACTGCTGCCCTCCCGCACCGCGCCGGCGGGGACTCCCCATCGCGCTAAGTTCGCTGCTCCACAGGTTTAAACGTGTCGTGTTCGGCGACTGCGTGGCGAAACGTGCCTTGAATTTCCAAAGGCAGCCTTTCCAAAGCTTGTTGTAACTTCCCTTACATTTTACAAAAAGGGAGAGAAAAGGCTGCTTCTCGGTCGGAGAGGCTCGGGACCGGATCAAGACAAAGGACATCCCGCCTGGGCATCAACATCTGCCGGGCAGGCTCTCAAGGAGCGAGAGTCGGCGAGCAGCGGGGGAGCCCTCGCCGGCCTCTGCCGCCGACCCCTCCGTAGCCGCCATCCGCGGGCGGCCTCGGGGCATCGGGGCCGGCACGGGACGGGCCCGGCGGAGGCCGGGGGGCGCAGCCGCCGCCCGCCGCGGCACCGCCGGTAACGGCCGGGGCGGGAGCGGCCGCAGCCCCGCCGCCCCTCCGCCCCTCCGCGCCCTGCGGCGCCCGCCGAGACCCGCGGAGCTGCAGCCGGAGGTGAGCGCAGGGGTGTCCCTTTCTGCCCCCCACCCCTGGCGCAGGAGGGTGGCAGGAGGCAGAGTGCGGAGCGGCCTCTCCCCTGGGGCAGGCGGGAGGGAGCGGCGAGGCGGCCGCGTTCCGGAGCGGAGCCCTCGGTTTTGGCAGGCAGATGGAACCCGGCTCGGGGCCTCCCGCAGGCCCGGCCGTGCTCGGCCGCCTCCCGGAGCGCCGGGTCCGGGCCTGGCCCGCGGACACCGCCGCGGGGAAGCGCCGCTTTTCCCCCGTGCCGCCCGTCCCGGAGAGGAGAGGTGGCCGGGGGAGCAAGCGGTGCCATCCTTGACCGAGGAGGCCTCGCGGGTGGGTGATGACCCTAAATTCCTCATGGGCACAGCTCCCAGAATAGAGTAAATCCGGCAGAAAGAAAAGGGGAAAAAGATCAAAAAGCACCGCCTTCGTCCGTACGTACTGCTTCTGTCTCCATCGAGATGCCTGGGCGGCTTGTGACTCTTTACAAGTTCGTGGTGCCCCTCCCATCCCTGGCAGTGTTCAAGGCCGGGTTAGATGGGGTTCCGAGTGACGTGGTCTACTAGAAGGTGACCCTGCCCATGGCAGCTGGTGGGAACTAGATGGTCTTTAAGGTGCATTCCAACAAAGACCATTATATGATGGATAGATGATGTACCACTGCAAGGTCACATTCAGTAAAAGCAGGTTTAGTTGGAGCAGCATGCTCCAAATCTGTATGGATATTCCTGACTAGATACATTGGTTGAGGAGAATAAGCTGTCCTCAGGCGTGGTTTACTTTGCTGGCTTTAAATAATGTTTGGTTATTTTTTTTCTAATTAAACCCATGCATCTGTCAATGAAAGGCCCTTATTTAATAGGTGCTTTTTCAGGCTTCTTCTGCTTGACACACAAAGTGGTAGCTTTCAAATTCACATGGTTTTTATGTAAAGAAATTTCTCCTATGTCAAATACACGAAGCACATATTGGGCTTAGATCTTTGGGAGTTAATTTCATTATGTGTAATATAATATATATATAATTTGATATACCTCAAAAAAAGTTAAATAGATTTCTTTGAAGATTTGCTGGAGACTCTGTTTGTGGAAAAGGAGGTGGCAAAAATATCATTCTTGCAGGAGAAGACTGCAATATTGCAAACAGCACACAGTACCTTTTCTAAATTAAAAACAAGTGGCCTGGTAAGTGATGGAAAAATCTAAATGGAACTGAACCTAGTGTGTAAGTGTGACCACTAGGCTTAAGGTTCAAGGTCCAAAAAGCAACAACCAACATAGAAATCTACATAAAACTAAGAGCTTGTAATTTGTGAGGGTGCTTGCGTTGGTGCATGTAGCAACATTGCTGGTATTTTTGTGGAAGTAGTTCTATATTGTGATTACTGGTAGATATGTTACTGTTTATATTGGAGAGGGCAATGTGATGAGAGGTGGGGTTCATTACAAGTTCCTAGGAGGCAAATGGAGGGAAATACTAAAGGGGAGTATGAACTATGTGGAGGAGCTGAAAGGGGACCGAGGAGGCCTAACATGATTAGGATCTACATGGTCTATGAGAAGAAGGTGAGGGAGCTGGGCTTCTTTAGTGTGGTGAAGAGAATAAAAGGGGCCCTCTAGTAGTGGCCTACAGATACTTGAACAATTGTGGCAAAAATATTCAAACCATTTTTTAATCTTGGTAATAGCAGATACTCAGCGAGACATTAAGAAAAATGTTTTCATCAGGAGGAGAGCACAGAAATGCAACAGGTTGTACAGGGAGGTCATGGATTGTCTGTTCATCTTAAATGCCACAGGTGATGTGAACTAGTGTGCGGCAGAAATTTGGACTGGACGATGATCACCAGAGGTCCCTTGAGAACATCTCTGTGAGTCTATAATGCATGTTGTAGAGGAATCCATGGAATGGAGTGTATGATCAGATATATATTGTGTGGCTGTTCTTGGAGAGGTATGTATATAGGAATGACCAAGAGGATGAGAAACTAAAATATGTGTGGAAGGGACTGAAAAGTTAAGGATGTATAAATGTGGAACATGGCAGTAAGGCAGACATAGCTAGGGGACTGAAATATTAAGAAATGGTAACAGAAAGAGCAGGTTTTTGGAGAAGAGTGGAATAGGTTAATTTTGTATGATGGAGGAGAAGGATGCTGCTGCTTAGAAATAGTGTTGGAAGCAACTGAGCAGGAGCAAGGGAAACACCAAACTGGGGAGCACTGGGGATTGGGATGGGGATATAGGCTGAAGTTGTTGGTTGCGTTGAAGAAAAGTATTTGTGCATGGATGGTAAAATAGGTGGTATAGATGGTAAAATAGGTGATATATGCAAGGCATGAGGTGCTTCATGGAGCTGAAGTGTTTGGCCTTGGTAGAATGAGACAGGAATGACAGATGTGGTGAGGTTGTGGGGTTATATGGTTGCAGGAGTGGGTCTGGTGTGTGCTGACACCAGGCAGAGGTGTGTTGATTTGATGAGTGACGAGAGCATGTGGAAGCGGCCTGCCAATTGTGACTGTGTTAAGGCGAGGAAGGTGTTTGCAAGCAGCCGACAGGTGTGTGGGCATTGGGAGGGATATGGAGTGGCACTGGAGAGATTGCATAGAGCTACCAGCTGAGGCACATGAGGGTGCAGCAGCATGAAGATGTACAGAGAAACGACATATGTATGAATCCTGATGGTGGGGAGGTGACAGGTGTTGTCACATCTGGGAGAAAGTTGAGTAGGCAAGGCTGGAGAAGGGCACAGGACAGCACAGGGGTAGAGGAGTGAGAAGGGTTGGAGTCAGGAGCAGCTCGGAGGAGGCACAGGATAGGGAGTCACTTTGATGCACTGAACGTGCAAGCAGCGTGGCATGTACAGACTTGGAGGAAGTGAAGGGAATGTGGAGAGAGAAAGCGTGTGCTGTGTAGCTGTGTCAAGGATGCATAAACATAAGAGCGGAGCCGAGGACACGTTTGTTGATGCGAGTAGCGTGTGAAGATGGTAAAGGATGCGCTGCGTGCGGGGCAACGGGAGCACCGGGACCCGCGGGAGAGAGCTCCCTAGCGCGGCGCTGCCAGGAGGCTGTGGAGGCGTCGCGGGAGGAGGATGTCGGGAGGGAGAAGGACGGGATTTGTGCCGAGCACGGAGCCGAAGGCAGGGCCGTGGGGCGGGGAGCGGCGGGGCGGGCGGGAGGCGGCACAGCCCGGCGTCACTGCCGCCTCCCGTCGCGCAGGCCGGGGCTGCTATAGCGACGCGGAGGACGCCGGCGCCGAGCGGAGCCGCAGGGACGGAGCCGGGACATGGTGAGCGCCGGGACGGGCGGCCGGGCGGGCGGGGCGGGGAGCGCCGGCCGGGGCTGAGCCGTGTCTCTCTCCCGCAGCCCTTCTCCCAGCGCACCTATCACCCGCCTGCAACCGGGCCCGGCGCGGGGCCGGCGGCGTTTCCCGCATTCCAGTTCCGCGTGCGGCACGAGAACCCGGACTGGCGGCGGCTGAGCACCGTGGACGTGGAGCGGGTGGCGCGGGAGGGGGACGTGGCGGTCCTGCAGGCGCTCCTGGAGCATGTCACCTTCTGCAACGCCGAGCGGGAGTGCTGCCCGCACTGCCAGGGCCCCGCAGACCCGCTGCTGCTGAAGCTGCTGCGCCTGGCACAGCTCTCTACCGAGTACCTGCTGCACTCCCAGGAGTACCTCAGCGCCCAGCTCGGCAGCCTGGAGGAGGCCCTGAGAGAGACACAGGCCCAGCGTGACCAGCTGGCCAAGGAGGTGGCACAGCGCTCGCAGGAGATCCAAGGGCTTAAGGAGGAATGCCGGCGGAGAAAGAAGATGATCAGCACCCAGCAGATGATGCTGGAGGCACGAGCCAACTACCACCAGGTGAGAAGAGAGGGCCTGGTGGCCCAGTCACCCACACCTTGTCAGCTCTGAGCCTGCTGGGATGGGCAGCAGAGCAGCCCCACTCTGCTGGGATGCAGTTGCTTGCTGGGTGACAGGCTGGAGCTGCAAGAACCAGTGACCTTGCAAAAGGAAGTGTCTTGCTGGCACTTGTTTTCCATCTGTGTTTCAGAGACTCTTGGGAGAATGCTACATCATCTTTAACAAATCCTCTCTTTACTAACATATGCTCTTTATTCTTGGATTTGCTTTAGATGCTTCTGGAATGTCAGATACACACACATACAAAACCTATGATAAAAGTTACTACTTTGTTGTGTTGCTGTCTTTCCTTGTCTGCCAACTGCGTGGTCAGAAAACACACAGGACAAAAGCATTGGAACTGATGCTGAACAGTAATGTAGTGTCTGTGAGAAGTCACTGTCCTGCACTGATGTTCTCCAGGCACAAAGTTTCTGCTTGTGTGTGTGACTCAGAAGTGACTCAGGCAAGATGGTAAAGAGCTTCAGTGAGTTAGCTCAGCTCTGATTCCACAACAATATGTTCCTAAAGGGTCTTTCTTAAGAACCTTAATACACAGCTGTTCTGACTGACAGTGTCACGGCCCTCTGTTTAAATTGGGAGGGGTTTTTTGTCTCACTACAATGGTGTGGTCGTTTGGTCTAAGTATTTTTCAGCATCAGCATTTTCAGGTTTTGGGAATGCAAATTTCAGCTTCAAACGTAATCTGAAGTCTAAAGGGTACACTGGACACAGACTTGACGTGATTTCAGGCTAGCCCTCTATGTTTAAAGTTACAGGCAAAGTTCAATATTTAAGACATCAGCTAAGTTGGCTCAAGTGTTTCTATAAGGGAAAAGGTACCTTATGTCCCAAGAGTAGAACTGTACATGAGGCAAGGTTCATGCATTCAAGTGTTAGTCTCGAGGACAAGCTGCTGATATGGTATTATTTAAAAAAAACCTTTATGCAACTCTCAAAGCAGTTTGTCCTGTGTTGCAAAAGATAAAAGTGTCATTTTATTTGTAAACTTAAATAGTTCTCACACTGTGATTGCCAAATGTTATCAAATTTTCCGGAAATATTTGTAGCCTGCACCTGCCTTTGTGGAAGCTGAAAAACATGGTAGTTAACTTGTCTCATTGCTAATCTGTTCAATGGCATTTGCAGTAAAACAGAGATGGAAATCTATTTCCCATTTGTAATTTGATTTCATATAAAGTAAACTTCTGATCTCCCCTCCCCCCTTTCATTCTTCTATTTCTTTTCTCTAGAAGTTATTTAAGTTCACATGAGAAAAACGAGTTCAGGAAATGATGTTGAACAATACCTGAAGTTCTACAGTGTTTTCAGGATTCTGAGTTTGTATACCAAAATAATTTAAACTCTTCCCAGTGTTTGTAAATGCAGGGTAGTAGTATGATCAGTAAACAACAGCTCTGTGATATTTATCTGTGCCATGATCTTCGTTGCCAGATAAGAGGGGCTTTTCTGATGTTCCTGAGAGGGTAGTTCAGATTCCATGCCCTCAAAGTCTTGGATGTTTTGCAAATAAGCCTGTTACTTGTTTACAAATAAGCCTTTTTTAGCAGAAGTGCACTTTACAGCTAATGTAAATGTTTTGGAATTCAGCTGTAATGCCTTTAATCCAAGATCAATATAAATTTAACCATGAAATGCTACAATAAAATGGTACTGATACCTACAAGTCATAAATTTAAGTACCTTCATGTGAGTAATACAAATTTAATTTAAAATAATATTTTTCACTTTTTTGATACTTTGTTCAGAAATCTTACATTCTCATGTATAATGTGGGCATAAAGTGCATGTTGTAGTTAACACTGAAAAGTAGTTGCAAGAAAAGTGTTACATAATTCAAAACTTAAATGTTCCCTATGTTACTCCTGTCTCCTGCAGTAAGAGCTTTCTTTCACTTCCAGCAAGTCAAACTGACATGAAGTTTGTGCTTGAATGGATAACATTATTTCACAGCCAATTTAGTTCTGTAAATCATGTGCAATCTGTTACACTGTAAGCTCCCTCTTGGTTGGCAGTAATGCTTTGCTGCCATATTATATCACTTTATTTTGGTTTTATAGTAGGTCTTGCATTTGCTGAACAAAATTTGTCTTAATTATTCATGGCTTTAGTGTTTGCTGAAAAGTGTGTTTTATAGGATACCCAACTACCAGCGGCAGCATTTTAAATATAATATGAAATTTGGGAATCCCACATAACCACAGAATCATTTAGCTTGGAAAAGACCTCTGAGATCATCAAGTCCAACCTTTGACTGATCAACATCTTGTCAACTAGACCATGGCACTAAGTGCAGTGTTCATTTATTTCTTGAACACCTCCAGAGTGGTGACTCCACTACCACCCTTGGCAGTCCATGACAATGTTTAACCACCCTTTTAACGAAGAAATTCCTTCTGATGTCCAGCCTGAACCTTCCCTGTCACAGCTTGAGGCTAAGTCCTCTTGTCCTGTCACTTGTCACCTGGGAGAAGAGGCTGACCCCTGTGTAATTATACCCTCCTTTCAGGCAGTTGTAAAGAGTGATAAGATCTGAGCCTCCTTCTCTGCAGGCTGAACACCTCCAGCCCCCTCAGATGTTCCTGGTAGATCTTACTCTCCAGACCTGTTCCATTGCCCTTCTCTGGACATGCTCCAGCAGCCTAATCTCCTTCTTGTAGTGAGGGGCCCAGAACTGGACACAGGATTTGAGGTATGGCCTCACCAAGGCTGGGTATAGAGGGATCATCAGTGCTCTGGTCCTGCTGACCACACTACTGCTGATACAAGCCAGGGTGACACTGGCCTTCTTGGCCACCTGGGCACACACTGGCTCATGTTCAGCAGCTGCTGGCCAACACCCTGTGGTCCTTTTCCACTGAGCAGCTTTATAGACACTGCCCCAAACCTGTAATGCTGCAGGGAGTTTTGTGGCTGAAGTGAAGGACCTGGTGCTTGGTCTTGCTGTACCTCATAAAGTTGGCCTCTGTCCGTCAATCCATCCTATCCAGATCCTTCTGCGGAGCACTCCTACCCTCCAGCAGATCCTGTTCAATGGTGTTGTCTGCAAATTTACCTAAGGTGCATTCAATCCCTTCATCCAAATCATCAATAAACATATTAAACTGGGCTGTCCCCAACACTGATCCCTGGGGACATGACAGTGACCAGATGTCAACTGAATGCGACACCACGACAATCTCTGGGCCTGGACATCCATCCAGTTCTTAACTCAAAGAGGGCACCTGTCCAAGCATGAGCTGCCAGCTTTTCCAGGAAAATGCTATGGTAGGTGGTGCTGAAGACTTTGCTGAAGTCCAATAGGCAATATCCATAGCCTTTCCCTCACCCACTAGGTGGGTCACCTGGCAATAAAAGGATCAGGTTAGTCAGGCAGGACCTGCCTTTCCTAAACCCATGCTGGCTGGGTCTGATTGTTTGGTTGTCCTCTATGTGATCACACTGAAGATGATCTGTTCCAGAACATTGCCAGGCACCAAGGTTGGGCTGACAGGCCTGTAGTTCCCCAGATCCTCCTTCTGGCATTGATTATGGTGACAAGATCTTGAACCTATTAAGCTGGTTTCTTACTGTCATATCACACTGATAAGTAAGATGACTTTTTTGTCTGAGTTTTGTTAAAATATATTTATTTGAAAAAAAAAGTATGAGATAGAGGTAATTAATGACCCTAAAGTGATGAGGGGCCCTCATGTGTATGTTACAGGGTTTCTAGATGCAGCTTCTGTCCTTGTACAACCCACCTATTTTTAATATATTCTGAACGTTAGTAGAATGTATTTTAAAGGTGAACAAAAAGGATATTTCAAAAAGGGTGGGATCCAAATTTGACTTGGAATTTATATTCAAAGCTAGTAGGTTAATTATAGAAACAGTAATTGAAAGAACTTTGTGCTTCAGAAGGATTCTAGGTGGCATACTAATGTAATTAACATATCTTTTCTTACAAAATTGTGTACTGCTACTTTACCTTGGTTGAAATGTCTGGTATTTTACATGTCCTTTGAGAATTGCCATCTTACAACTCATATACTCAAACCCATCATTACTGGTTTTCTCCAGCTGTGTGGTGCTCTACTTTGTGGTGTTGCATGAATCTTAAGAACACCTGAGCTACTGGTTGGCTGAAGTCTGTGTATTGTGCTGAAAAGGGTTGTCATGCCTTTTCTTTATAGTTCTCTACCTATATATATGAATACTTATCTGTGGTTTATACCTGAATTTGAACTTGCTTGGCCAGAGTGTGTTCTGTTCAGTTTGTGCAGTGCCTAGCACAATCAGATTCTTGCTCATGACCATCACTGTGAAATGTTAAATATCATTAATATACTAATGACTTTACAATAACTGGGTACCATGAGAATTTTTGTTCTTATTCTTGTGAGATGGAATTTGTTAAAGTTACCTTCTTTTTACATTTGAACAAAATGTAATAACCTGTTCAAAACCTTAACCACTGTATTTACCAAAAAAGATGTTACTAATGTTTTTTTAACTGTTTTTTTTCTTATTTTTTTGTAGTGCCCATTTTGTGAAAAGGCTTTTATGACCTATTCCTTTTTACAAAGTCACATTCAAAGACGTCACCCAGGGGAGTCTGAGATCGGTATGTACTTTAATGTTATCCAAAAAATTGAGAGAGGTGGTTTAGAAAAGTGTAAATACAGTGAGGATGTGCCATCCATGATTTTGTGTAACTTGGAAGAAAAGTTTTTACTTTTAATTTTTGAGTGGCAGATCCCAGTTTGTGTGAATGCAAGTGCCACTGACTGATACAATGTATTGGGCAACATATGTTTCAGTCTCTGGAAAATAGTTAACAAAAACCTATGTGCCATATCTGCAGCATCTTTTCAAACTAGCATTTCTGTTAAATACTTTAGCCAGTAGGACATTTCAGAGCACAGTTCCTCTTTAGGCATGTATGTTAGGAAGGCATGGGTAAAATGAACAAGCTGCACTAAGGAAAATAAATTTTGCAAATATATAATAATTATAAATACATGAATAGTCCACCCCACCTGAAATCAGTTTGAATAGAATCAGGGTCTCCTGAACTAAAGTGACTGTAAAATGTAGTGAGAAAGAGAAACTGTTAAGAACAGTCTAACTTCATCTATCTATGATACTCAAGGTTGCTTTACCACTAAGTTGCATACTTTTTTCTCTCCTCATTAAAAGATGTTTAGTTTGAAAAACAATGATGTCAAAGTTTCTTTCATTCATATCTAATTTCTTTCCTTCCTGCTAGGCTGCATGCTTATGATTTATTGCTAAGGACAAACAAGTATTGACAAGTAACAGTGGTTAGAATAAGAGCAAGTTAGGAAAAAAGGAGCATTTGGGAGGAGAAAAAGTGGGAAGAATCTAATGAGGTCTGAAGTATAGCTTGTCAGGCAAATGAAACAGCAGCAAGAGTGAGAGGGGTCTGATTAGGCAGCTAATCAGAGGAAGTGTGAATATATTTTAAAAAGAAAGAAGCTCTTGTGCACCTTACACTTGATAAAAATGATAGTGTAAGATGCTGCAGAAACAGTTGAAGTTATTGTTGTATAAAAGCCTGAAATGGCTCTCTGGGGAAAATATCCCATTCAGTTATTTCTGAAATAATATTCAGATTCCCAGATCATGGGCAAGTAAATAATTGGTAAATTGATAAAATGTTTCATGGTTGAAGATTGTTGTGATTTTTGCACATTTTAACATTTTTTGTTTGATATTCCCCCAGTTCTGTCCACATAAATAATTTGTTGTATTCCAACTGGACTCCTTACAAAGGTTATTTAGAATAAACTTAACCTAAGAGATTGAATAACTGAGGTTTACTTCGTCCTTTGTACATCCTTTTTATGAGCCTGTGTTGCTTAAATTCCTTTGAAATTAGATTATAGAATACTTTTTCATGTAAATATTTATTGAACTATTTCACATGTAAGTGGTACAAGTATTTGAGGGTAAGTTAGCAGTCCAGAAAATATATGTATTTAAAAGCATCTATGGAGAATCATGGTAGTGGGAGGGAATATGGTCTAAAAAAGTCACACTTTGTGATAATGTTACTGAAACCCTAGAAATGTATTTGCAGTAAGTATTACAGTTCCAGCAACAAATCTTCTTAAAATCTGTGTTCCTTTCAAACAGAACAGAAGAAAAAAGGAAATATAGAAAAACTGCAGGATGAGATTGAAAAACTGAAGGAGCAGTTGCAGCTCACCAAGTCCCAGTTAGAGTTTGAACAACAGGCTAATTTGGCCAGGTTGTCTAAGGTAATACTTACTAAGTAATGTGAATGTCTCAAAAGAATTAGCACTTTGAACTGTGTTCACTCAACCCACTGAATTACTGGATTTCCCAAAGTTGAACACTTTCAAGATTCAGCTGGCCAGGGTCCTGGGCCACCTTGTCTAGTTTGTGCTGTCGTCAAGAAAGGCTGGACCAGATTATCCTGGAGGATAATCCAATCTGATCCTTCCAACCTGATAGTCTATGATGGATGATTGTTTTCTTCCTTGTTTTCAGAGGAAACCCTGATCTTATGTAAAACATGGAGTGTTGTTTTCCATGATCTCAGCTTCAGACTTCTCTTTCTTCAGTCCTTTTGTTCCTCCTTTCTTGGAAGTGTTCAGCTTCCATTTTCAAAAGTCCTGAATGGCCAAATCAAAAGCTGCTAGAGTTTCACTTAGGAGTGCAGGTACTGTCAGAATAATGGGTCTTGGCCCTATGTGGACATGTGGAAGGTATTCTACTCATTCTTTCTGTGCCTAGCTTTTGAGAAATACATCTATAACGTATTTCTCCTGCCCCCAAAGCATTGTTTTGCTTATGAGGTGGAACTTGGAGTATTCATAACACATTCATTCATAACAATGTAGATTTTTTGGTGCCTTAGGGGCCTCTTTTGAAGTCACTTGTCTTAGCTGAGACTCCTAACTGCAAGGGGACTACCTGAAATGTCCTGAAGCTACAGTCGGCAGTGTTACACAACAAGAAGCTTTCAAAACTTCTCTGTTTTTCTGGGATGTCAGGGAAGATAGAAATGTGTGGTGTGACTGGTTACAGTTTGTCTGCCATGACTGACATCCACTGTCAATTCAGGTGGCACAATGTTATTGTCTTTTGATTGAAAGAGCAGAAGATCTTATCCTTGATTGAAGGATACAGATGATCCCATTCTTCCTAGTTGTACAATGATTGCATATTATAGAGAACAAATTCAGAGTGAATGCTGTGATGGAAAAATGTTGGTGTTTCCTAAAAGATACATATGTCCTGGGCAGTGAAATGCAGGACTTTAAACAATTTGAGAACTATATAAAAATTCATCACTGTATAGTGGAATGGTTGAAGTTTTCTAATGGATGAAGTGGGGTAAAGGCATATAGGGGTAAAATGGTTCTAATTTCATTTATGAAACAGTGGGTTCTGAACTGAGTGCTGTTACTGAAGGACAAGATCTTAAGCTTGTGATATATAGCTCTGAGGAAATGTTAGTAGCAGCTAGCAAAGAAAATCAAATACTACCAATTATTCTGAAAAATCACTGTGCAAGCCACAGCCTAAATGTGTTGTGTGAGTCTAGTCCCTTCACCTAAAAAGGATAGACTAGAGCTATAAAAGTTGTGGAGATGGGCTACAAAGATGATCTGTCAGTATTTAGAATGACTGAGCTTGCTGAGAGTTGTCACTCTGAAAGAGAGACAATTGCTTGATGAAGATGGAGGGTGAGATAATGATACCTGTGAAGTCATGAGTTACACAGAGTGAATAGTGATTCTCTCTGTTCTCCAGTTCAGGGCTCAGAATCCATCAAATGTACCTAGCAGGAGCCAGATTCAAACAACTAAAACAAGAAAAGTGCTTGGCTCTTTATGCACCTTGTGGAGCTCATTGGCAAAAGGTGTTGCAGTTGCTAAAGGTGATGCAGCCACAGGGGATCACTGCAAAGTGTATGAGGAGAAATGTATTAAAGTTTATGCAGTTAATGAAGTTCACAGGACTGTATCAGGCTCCAGAAGTCCTCTGAGCTGAAAACAGCTGGCAACTTAGAGACTGTGAAGGAGAACATGCACTTTTGCTTGCCCCAATATCAGCCTTTCTTACTTACACACTTTAGGCCTTTGTGAGAAACAGGATACTGAAGTGAATCTTTGATATGGCCGAGTAAGGTCATTTGTGTGTTTTTCAGTGAAAAATAATAAACTGCCTGAACTGTTTTGAAGTATAATTGTTTAGCTTGTTTAGCAGTATGTATAGTTTTCTACCCTAGAATTCTTAAATCTGGTGTTATGTTTTTTGATGTCACAGGATTTCCCAAATGTTGAAAGTGACTGCATTCCACATGTAGTTTAGGAGCTTGAATTTGTATTGAATGTGAGGAAAAATCACCAATAATTATTTTTTTTTTAAATTTCAGGAATGCGAGCAGCAAAAATCAAAAGAAGAAGAGTTTCTACAATCATTTCATAGATGGAAAGACGAGGAAAGAGAGAAATTTGCTGATCAAATAGAAAAAGTGAAAGATATGTTTACAAAAGAGCTTAAGGACTTACATTCAAGAAATTCAACCTTAGAAAATGTAAGCAATTTAAATTTTTGAACATTTTAGAGCATGAATCCCTTACAATAGATGGCAGTGAATTTCACATATTTGAAGTGTGATATAGTCATTGTAAAGCTCTTCCTACAGAACTCTTAAAAATAATGATTGAGTGGTAGCTCTAATTGTATCTTTGTATACAGGTATTTTATTAACAGAACTTCAGGTTGTGGGCCTTTTTATTTAAAGGATTGCTTTGTATGAATGAATGATCCCTTCATCAGTTATGTCAGTTTTTTTCTGTACTCCTCAGCCTTTGAATGCCTGTTTATAGGTTAGTAGATATTGTTGTGGTTGCTGCATGTTAAGTATCCTTATGTTAATATTTTCACAAGTGGTGTGGAGGACACTAACCACTGCATTACTGTCCTGACAGAATTAATTTGTTTTCAGCACATGCTTTGGAAATGTTCACTAGCTAGAGAATCATGAAAGTATGGCTGGGTCAGAAATCAAATCTGCATGGCATTACCAGAGCAGCTTACATTTTGCAGCTGCTAGGTCCTGTGTACTTTTACAAGTCATATTTATTTTAGATGTAGGTATTATTGATGACGTGAAATTTGATAAATGCTGACCTTACATGAAATGGGAGAAATATCTGATGCAATCTCTGCATAACTGTGTTTAAAGAAAATTTTGTATTCCTCCTCCCTCCTATTAGCAACTGTTAGAATTACAAAAGTCCAATATGCAACAAAAATCCAATTTAGGAACACTGAAAGACAGCCATGAGTTTACAGAGGAGAAACTTCATCATCTTCGGGATCATCCATATGTGGTTAAACTTCTGGAAAAACAGGTAACACTGTAACTTAATATATTGCTTTTGACAGATTACTTGCTTTCTTTTTATTTTTCTTCATCTCTGAGTAGGATATGAAATCCCTAATTAAAATTTTCATTATTTCTAATGCCAAAAATATCTGGTTTTAAAGATTTAATACTATTTAATACTATCCATATAATGACAAACAAGGATTTATTTTCTTTATCTTTTATAAATGAAGTAATTCTCGCTTATTTATTGATATTCTCTTATTCTTTATGATTAAGCATATCTGTCTTTGCCAAGTGTGGTGGCAGTTCAATTCCAGAAGGCTCTAACAAAGCATTTATGTTTACCCATCTGTGAGGCCACTTACAGAAAAATTGGAATATTCCATTTCCCAAAATGAAAATTAGGAAACTTCCTAACAGGATTTTCCAACCTGTGCCTTTTGTGTTCTTTCAAGGTTTTTGGGATGTGAAGGCCTTTGTTTACTGCTGGTATTATACAGAAGTTTGATCATTTCTGTGCAAAGATGTACAAAACTTACTTTGGCTTTATGTTTTTTTTTTTTTTATTTCACCAAAGAAAATTGGCTTCACTCTAAAACTCGTTTGTTAATGTTGGGGTTTTGTCATTATTATGGAAAATATGTTGTAAATGAGTGTTCAAAATTACATTCTTTAGGGGAAAACCCCCTGGTCTTACTACTCTTTCTGTTAATACCAAAGTATCAAAATGCTTGTGTATTTCTCACTCACAGTGACTGCATATACAAATCAGAGGGAAAATACAGTTTCTGGAGTGACTGGTAGGAAAACCACACTCAGATGTATAAATCAACTGTTTTAGGCGTTAAGTACTGGGTTACTCAAATTTCATCGAATCTGTCATCTTTTTAGTATTTATGCTTTATTTAGAAAAAATAAAGCTGCATATATCAAATTCAATGTGTTGTTAACAAGAATTAACATGGATTTCCTCTATGCAGGAAAAAAAGTGGGTGTCTTGTATGCAAGCCAAGTGTCATGACCATGAGACAGAAACGTCCCTGGTAAGTGGCACAGCTAACCACTTACACCTAAAGGAGACTTTTTTTTAATTTACTCTTTCAGTAGTTCTTGATATGCTCTAGTACATCTGCCAGATATCAAGAGTTTATAAGAGTATGTCCTCTTAGCTGTATTTATCATCTCTGTGTTTCTGTTACGGTAGGATCTTGGTGTTTCAGTTAACGCCAGGGTTGAAAATGAATTCATCATTTCAGAATCTGAAAAAAAAAATGAAACTGTGTCTGTCTTTTGAAGAGCTTACAGCTGTTTGTGTGAGCACTGTATTATACAGTATTTTCTATGTTATGTGGCTGAATTGTTGAGATATGACTTGCCAACATGTAGCTTTCATCCACCCTGTACCTACCATGGACCTATGGCATATGTCTCAGTCTTTTTTTTCTCCTTCCTATCACTTCTCTATTGCTTTTTCTGTTGTAGCTTTCTAATGCAGAATCTGTTCAGCTTTTCCAGGAGAAAACACCATGGGATTTTATTTTGCATCAGTTTATATATTTTACTATACAAAGCTTTATTCCTCAGATTTCTTTTTACATCTGCATTTCTTTTTAATCTCTTTGCTGCTTTGTTTCTCTTGCTTCTTTTCCTTTCATTTTCCTTTCATCTGCGTGACCATGTAAGAACTGAGCAGATCATAGTGGTCTGACCAATGCTTCTCCTCCTCTGGCAAGAAAACACTGGGGATGAACCATGGAACAGTCCCCAAAAAGGATGTAGTTAAAGATACACCCACATACAGTGCAAGAATAGAATAAGGGCGAAGTAATGTAAGTATTACTTTTGGGATGATGCACCTAAATAATGTTCCCTTTCTTCCACATTTGGAGGTAATATACTAGGTTTATCATACAAATTCACGTATCACCTCCCTAAAGTATCATTGTTGGACACTATTTACAATTAAAACATTTTTATAGATCTAGACACTTTTTCCCGCAATCTTATTTTTAGGCAATCTCAGCAATGTGTGTATGTTATTTTCTTTATATTGAGATTTAGGTAGTCTTCCTTGTGCAATTCGAAAGTGATCCAGACAACTGTTCTATGATTTATACAAGTCCTAGTGAAGTCACAGAAGACATCAGGTTTTTGCTGAGGAAAAAAAATGTTAAAAGTATCTAAGCATGACACTTGCTTGTTTAGACTTTGTAGCATTAAAATATTTTGTATAGTGTTAATATGATGTTACTTTTCTTCTAATTGCTTTCTAGCTACGGTCAGAAGTTGAGAACACCAAAACATCAGCGAGGGAAGACCTGAACAGAAATAACATCTTTTACAGGAAGAGGATAGAAGAACTGGAGAAGAGGCTTCAGGAGCAGAATGATCTGATTATTAGTCAGAGGAAGCAGGTCTGTTTTGTGAAACACTGTTTCAGAGAGCACAGGACACAGAGAAACACTCTACTAGCATTTGGGTCTTGATATTTCTCTGACTGCATATTCAATGTTTGCAGTTTGTAATAGTATTGCTGGAGTGCTTTGGTAAGGCTTTGGAAATTATGTTGATAAATAAGAATAGATCTGGAAAAGAGACGCAGGAATGTACCAGGAATTAAAACACATTTGATAAAGAAAGGCTTAATAAACCAAACTTTTTTTGATAGTGAAAAGGATGTAATCATAACGGGATCTAGTGTTTGAAATCTGAAAATAATTACTTCTCACACTAAAAATAAAGTATCATATTCATTACTGTGAGAATAATTACTTGAAATATTGCCATGTGAAATGTAACAAGACCAAGTGCCAGATTCTCCACCTGAGATGGGGTAACCCTGCTTATACCCACGTATCGGGGAGCAAGAAGCTGGAGAGAAGTCCTGCAGAAAGAGATCTGGGGGTTTGAGGTGATGTCAAGTTGAATGTGAGTCAGCAGTGCCCTGGCAGCCACAAGGGCCAGCCATGTCTTGGGGTGCATCAGGCACAGCATCAGCTGGAGATGAGGGAGGGGATTGTCCTGCTCTGCTTTGTGGTGCTGCCTCACCTTGAGTCCTGTGTGCAGTTTGGGTGCCTCAGGGTAAGAAGGGCACCAGGCTATTTCAGTACATCCAGAGGAGGGCAAACAAGGTGATCAAAGGTCTTGAGGGCATTTTAGGAGGAGCAGCTGTTGTTACTTGGCTTGTTCAGCTTGGAGAAGAGAAGGCTGAGAGGTGATCTCATCACAGCCTCAAGGGGGGCAGTGGAGGAAGATGTGCTGATCTCTCTGGTGATCAGTGATAGAACACAAGGAAATGGAATGAAGCAGGGAGATTCAGATTGGACATTAGGAAAGGGTTCTTCACGCTGAGGGTGGTTGGGCACTGGAACAGGCTCCCCAGGGAAGTGATTGTGGCACTAAGCCTGTCAGAGCTCTTGGCATGTCTGGACAATGCTCTCAGGTTTGAGTTTTAGGTAGTCCAATGAGGGAATTGGACTTGATCCTTGTAGGTCCATTCCGGTGTGAGATAGCCTATGATTCTATGTTTGGAAATGAATTGGTTTTGCCTAAAATAAGGTTTTGTTGAAACATAAGTATAGATTTTTAGAGGTGATTGGTGAGGGAAGATCTGGGTAGTCTGGAGTTTAGACTATGGCATGAATATGTGGCCTGTTCCTCTATCAGATAGTGCATTCTTTGTAAATCTGATTTTACACATTTTGCTTGAGATTAATGTTAAACTTATACTTGAATGCTTAAAGAATGGAAACACAAATAATAGCTTTTGCATCTCCACCTTCACAAATTTTATAGCTGGAGAAATGGAGGACAATCATAGTTTAATTTCCTTCAATCAAGTGACCTTTGGAAAGATAACAGTATGACCACAGATGTGTAATAGGTTCAGGGGACTCCAAGTTTGGTGTTTGTGAAATACAGTTGTGCAGATCTACATTCTCAATCCCTGCAAAATAGAAGGGCTTGAGAAATAGGTAACACTTTTGCAGAATCCAAACTTAATGGACAATGAATAGAGGCACTACTGGCTATAACCAAACTGATAAATAAAAGAGGATCAGGGTCCAATATTTGTGCCAGCTCCATCTGACAGTGGCTGTGTGTTTGATGAATGAATTGTGTTCTTCTTCTCTTTGGGGAATTGGAGTGCATAACATTGTTTTAGTGATACAGGATTCACAAGTTTCCTATTTTCTTTAGATCACATTACAGACAGAATATTTCCTTTACTCTGTTAGTTCAGTGCTTGTCCTGGGGTGTCACATAGATAAACCTGTAAAGCAGAGAGGAGAACTGTTCATGCATTTAAAATCAATGTGCAATTAAACACTCCAGTGTTTCCGTGTAGTGGAAGCCAGGCTTGCAAAATGGGATATGAATTGCTGAGGAAGAAAGTATTGAAACTCTTAAGTGCTGAAGTGGCCCCTAAGTCTGCTCTCATTTGACTTAATAACAAGATGTACAAAGCATGAGTGGACATCAAGACAACACAAAAACATTCATTAAGCATGAACAAAATATATATTGGACACAGATGTAGTATTTTTCTCCCCAAATCATAACCCATAACTTCTCTTATGGAATAGTACTGAAACTAGGTATTTCATGCTAAATGTTCATTCTAGATATTGATAATTTACATTTGTATCTATTCATGTATCTGTGTTTTCTACTTTAGATAAGAGAATTGTCTGTGAAACCAGCTCCAAGTGTTAAAACATATGATGGTGAGTACAAACTGTAAGAAAAAACAGACTTAGTTTCTGATTTCTGCAGCCTAGCTGAAACAAATATAGACATCAACCTGACTAACAAAATACTGAAATAAAATCAGTACTGGAAATGTATTTGTTTTTCACACAGTATCTACCTGTTTCTATGCCATGATTTACAAAGATCGTGCTTTATGGCTGTAAAGACTTCTAATGGACAAAGTTGATTGCTTGAGTCGTGAAGAGATGTAAAATAAAACAACTTTATTTTGTATTATGTAAAGAACTTCCAGATTTGTTTTATGAAGTATAATTTAAATTGATTTTTTTTCATGCTTGACTGTCCTTAGGCTGCAGAACTCACAAAAGGGAAAATAGTGAAAGAATAGACGAAACGGATTAACTTGTCAGTTAAGACACAGATGTTCAAAGAATGTTAAGAACTCTTATATTTATGTCTGTGCAATACTTTAACATCTGAAGTCTATTACAAATAGCTAAACCTGATAATAGTGTTTCAGGATATTGTCCTGCACTACAAACACCCATATGGGTTAATGCTGCAGTTGCCGTGACTTGAAGTAAGTTTTTTGCAATAGGTGATGACTGCTGAATTAATTGTGATCCCAGTTTGGAAACCATTTTTCTTTATTAACAAGACACTGGCTTGAACTGAGTCAAAGAGCAGGGAGTAGGTTCAGACTGAGGAAGGCTGTGTGGCTTTTCAGCTCTAGCTGGTCATATTCATTCACACTGAAGCACAGACAAGTAAAAGTCCATGGCAGATTTACTCCTAGCCCCAAGCTGATCTGAGCAATGTAGGATTGAAGCTTAATTCACTCCAAGGCTACACCCTATTCATGATCTATAGATGTATGAGTGTTTGCACTCATTGATGTCGCTTGTGGATGCTGCAGATCCTCTCTGGGGAATACAAGCCCTGGTCAGGCTGGTCTTGACTAAGTAGCTTTGGGCCAAGACTTCTTCCCTGTGACACAAAAGGCAGCATGCACTCGTGACCAAAAAAATGATCAAGTTCTAGTCCAGTGATGATTTAGTTAGTAGTTTCTTTTCCTGATTCTAGAAGTGTTAAAAATGCTAAGCATACATAGAGATGTGCTTTTATGTTGTGAAGGAACAGTTTTTACTTTGTAAATGTTTTGTTTATTTTTTGCCCATTAATGTCAAAACATAACTGATTTATAAATATGATTGAATATTGCTATATTTAAGAATCTGTATTTGTCTGTTACTATTCACAATAATACAATTTTATTATTTTTTTTACTATTATGTTATTTTAGTGAACACTCCTGTAGAGCGTCTTCAAGAATCTAAACCAACTCCATCAATTCCCCCACCTGGTAAGTTTTTTTCGATAGGTCCAGATCCACTACTTTCAAATCTAACCCTTTCTTTTCTCAGATCATAGGTTTGTCAAATCATTTGTTAAATCATTTCTCAGATCATTTGCTTTTGTCAAATCATAGGTCTAAGAGTAGTTATATTGAAAGAACATAATTTCTATGTCAGAGTTGAGAATTTCTATGAAATAATTATAAGGATGCACTACTGAGAAGAATAAATTAAAAACAAATTAAAATAATCTGAGAATATTTCCTGGAATAGTTATATTATTGAATCACTTAGATGAAATATATTGAGGAAGAAATTTGTGTTTTCTAATGGAAAATATGCTTATACTGGATAGGTACATTATATGCATATACTGGATAGGTACATGCATCTGCTGGAGTTTGTATAGGGAAACGTGGAGATGTTTGTTTGCAAGTCTTGAAATACTGTATTTTTCATGTGACTTCAAATGGCAAGGAGTAAAAATGCAGAAAAATAATCAAAATAGACATTATTCCGTTGTAGTTCTTCCAGAGTATACCTGTGGTTACATATAGATCATTATTTAGGTATTTTAACTTCTGGCACTGTGGTGTCCTTTAGAAGGGGAGGGGGGCAAGGGAGCTATATTTACATTGTTTGGTACTTTGTGAAAATAGTTTTGTGAAAGTAATTTTGTTTTTTTAATCAGTATGCAAATTAATGGAGAGTTTTGTTACTATACCAATATTCTGTGATTAACTAATTCTTTATTTTTCTTTTAAGTAATGAAAAACAAGCAAGCATAGTGTTTAAAAACAGTTTATTGATTTGAATTGTAGTTGAATAATGTTTTTTTTCCTGATTATTTCTCTTAGTTTTTAAGCCTGTCACAGGAGACTAAATGGAATTTGTCGGTGAAAAATTTAGATAATTTTTCTTTCTCACCAAATACAAAAAATTCTGAAAATGCCTCTGTGGAGAAAGGGTGTTATCTATCAAGCTTTTGATAACTTGATGAGGAATGAAAAACTTGTGCAGTGCTCATTTTCGACTATGTGACAAGACAAGAATTAGTTAAAAAAGGAAAATTGAAAAATAATTGCTAATTATTCTATGGTAACATTATTTGAATAATACAGAGATTTCTTTCTAAACTATGCAAGGTTTAGTAGTTCATTGCTTGTAGCTTCCTAAGTTAAACTATATGGATGAATACTGTGTAGCCAAAAGTAATAGTATATGAAGTATAGAGAATTAGCAATAGCATTTTGAACAATTAATTCTTTTTAATTTAAGCCAGCCTCATTACACCAAAACAGTTGTAGTCTGGTTCTGGCTAAGAAGTGTCACAGCATATAATTTAGCAATTGTCCTGAATTTAAGTTTTATGAAGATTATTGCTGCTAAACACTTACACACCAAGATTGTGAAGCATTAGTTCCTTTGTGCATTTGCTTTCATTTATACTAAGCACATTTTCTGAGGAACAGTCCTGTGAACATTAGTATTTTTTGTACTCTCACAATTTAAATCAGCTCATTCAGATCTTTCATGGTTTCTTGCTGCTTCAAATATGAAGTTTGTGACATCTTGTGAAACTTCTCAAGAAAGAAAAGGCTATTCCTGCCGTTGATACACAAAAGATTCACCATCAGTTTATTATGAAACCTCAAAGAAGGTGTTCCTTTCAGATTCCTTTGCTGATTACTATTTTATTTATCTCTGCAGGTCTCTCTGTCTGTCCCCTTTCTTCCCTTCTGGATTGTTTTTTAAACTTGCCTTACCTAATTTTCTGGAGGTTAGCAGAAGTTATGGTGTCTTTCCCGAAGTTTTCAGGACTCCTCAAGGGATTGACTTTCTGAATTAAGACATCATGGCTGCATCTCATGCCTTTATGAAAAGGAAAGCACTTCCTGGTAACTTGTGTAGACAAATTTATTTAGCACAGATCATCTTATAATTGCTTGCATATAAAATATCTTCATTCTTTTTTTTTAATTCTAGAAAAGGCTCCCTAATGTGAACTTAAGTACACTTTTCAAAGCCACTCAGGTGCTTTTGCATCCTAGTATTCATTCTGCACATCTTAAATCTGTGTTATGAAAAGATACCCAAGTTGCAAATGTGAGTTACCCTAGGTGGAAAGTAGGAGAATGACTATGTTAGTCTCATGTTAGTCTGATGTTAATGTTCCTGACTTCTTGTGAGAACTAGTAGAGCACCTTAAATGCTATTCTGGCTCAACATTCTTCTGTTCATTTCTGAGCTACCTGTAGGGTTTTGTGCAGATATAACTTAGGTCTTACTTTCAAAGATTACTTCAGTCTCACAAAAAGACAACAGATTAATTACAATTTATTTTTTTAAGTAATATTTTAAAATTAGGCTTTGGCTTCTATATTACTCTTGAAATGTTGATACTTGTTCAATATTTAGTCTTAGTTAGGTCAATAATATTAGGTGGAATTGAAGACAGTAGTTAAAAAGCAAAGCTACCAATTAGATTGTTCATTAAAACCTGTGTCTCAGTCTGTAAACATGGTGTGGACACCAAGGCTCAGCTATCACTAGGGACATAGCTGAAGCATCTGAGGAAAATTAGGTTAAAGTACTTACTCTTAAAGTACTTACTCTTTCTAGACAGTAAACAGAGAAAAGGGGCACCTTCAGAGTTTGGTTCAGCTGAACTAAGATCTGAATGCTCTTTGAAGTTGCCTGTGTCCCTTCGATGACTGTAGATGGAGTCTGAGGTGACTGGGCTCCTAACTTAGGGGCCTCAGGTAAGTGTCAAAAAAAATCATACTTAGGAATATTGGTTTAAAATTAATATTTCTGCTCCTTGCGTGCAGTATGTGGCTTTCTATTGATCGGTTAGGAGAAAAAAATATATTAAGTGTATTAATTGAGAAACAATGGTCCAAATTACAGGCATCACAGATTAGGTCTGGCAGCTCTTTGTATGTGTAATTCGAGTATAAATTAAAGGAGCAGGAAATAAATGTAGCCATGGCTTACATTTTACATATTTTCCTAGGTTGTTACATTGCAAGTGCAAAGTGCTTACTGTAGATGACACTACACCATAGGTAAATTTATTGCTTCTGTTCAGGCTAAAAGTTTTTTAGCATTTCATATTTTAACATAAATATATGGGATTTCTTCTTTAAATGTTGGCCAGAAGACTGCTTTTCCCATATTACTGTCAGAATATTTTTAACTTGTAGATAAGAACAGACAAATAATATATGATATGCATGAAACATACACAGCCTGAATCCTTCATTATTGTTAAATATATTTTCCTGTTCCACCTGTGTAGAAATTGTCTTCAAATGCTCTTTAAAACAGATATTTAATTGTTTCTTAAAGTATGCTGGGCACATAATTTTTCAGAAATATAATTATCCACTGAGAAATTAAGGTAACCTGTACTTTTGATACATCTCATCTGTGTCTCCACACACACTAGCTGGCAGAAGAGATACTCTGGAAGATATGGGATGATAGACACACCTCTGCTGGCCTTAATGATGGCTAGAATATTTGATGATATTTAGTATGTGATGATAGATGGCCAGAAGAAGCCCTTCTCTGATAAACATAAGGAGAGGACTCCTTAAGGGGGGGGGGGGTCATCTCCACACCTGTCTGTAAACCAGAGTAATGGTTTTTCTTAAATGTGATTCCATTGTGATGTTTAATAGATATCTCTTAGAATGTGTGTGCAGTGAAGAGAAAGAAAAGGCTTGTTTACATAAGGGAAGTTGGTAATTTCAGGTGTTGCACTCCCTCCTGCCTTAGCATTTGATCTCTTCTGTTGCCATGCAGTGAACATTATTACACATAACAGTAATGCATCTTAGGTCTGCTCATGCAACTGTTCTTAGTAATTCCTGGTTTTTCATCTCTTCTGTTTCTGGTACACTGAAGAAGAGAAGCATGTACCTTTATGCCTGATCAGCAGACCATTTTCAGGTCTGAGTTCTGGGGACTGGGATTTTCCTGTTACATTAAGTCACCTGGCAAGGGCTTGTGCAGAGATGAGTCAGCCCCTTTAAGCAGAGAGCATTTGAGCAAAGTACAGGTAAAACAAGCATAGATTAAATCCAACTACACAGCAACTGCCTTACTGATTGGTAAGTTCAGCCAATGCAGCTTGATTACATCTCAGTGCCCATGCAGCTTAATTAAATCTTCCCAGAACATTTCATCTGTGCTTCAGGCTATGTCCTTCTAGACAGACACATTTCAGGCTTTTGGGAATGATTCCAAACTGTGTCTGAACACTGTTTTGGAGGAGCTTAGTTGGTGAAGGGCAGTGGTGTGCCAGGAGCAGTAATGTGGAGGGTCGTGTTCCAGTGCCCAGGAATGCTCTGGCCACTGGTAAATTTTACAGCCTTAGAGATTGAAAGATCAGAAGCCCATTTGTCTCTCAGAGTTTTGCTTTTAAATGTTTTCCTAAGATATCTTGGTATCTTGTTAATGACTTGTGATGGTAAAAGAAGCATTTTTTAAAAACTTCTTATTTAGTGCAAGTTCTGTGGGAGCAAATCTTAAGTCTGGTAATTGGCTTGGAAGAGCAGGTGAGAGGCTGAAAATCACCACAGGCATGGAAAGCATGGAGAGCCCAGCTCTCATACCCGAGCATTTATGCCACCAGATTTAATCCCCTTTACTTGAGGAATATTGGAGATGTGGCAGTGTCACTTAGCTCCAAATGCTCATTTCACTGTGATTACCTGTCACAGAGCATCCATGTTTGTACCTGGTGTACAAGATATGCCAAAGAACATCTTCGTGCAGCATCACTCCTCCCCTTCTACCCATAGAGCATAACAACCATTTATAGTGCAAGAGGTTTTGTTGTGAAGGATGGGAAAAATGCATGTAGGCCCAAAATACTGATCAATAAATTGTTTTCTCTTATAATGCCTGTAGTTGAATGCTGAAAGTACAGTTTACATACCTGTTTTTATTGTAAACCCTACAAGACACTCAAGCTCTAGTTTTCATTGATAGCAATTAATTTATAGAAGGTGAATATTAACATTTTAAAAACCTGAATTGGTCTACATATAATAATTTTCAAGCATGTCTTATAAATTAATAAAGTTGTAAATAAACTGTAGTCTGACTTCATTTTGTGAAGTCAGAAGTCAATTGTACCTGACAGCCTATAGAATGAAAAATTCAGCGTGTTTAGGAAGCTGTTTGCAGCACAGACATTTCAAGAATTCTTTAAAACACATGATAATACTGAATCTTACACAATTGGAGTGAGTGAAGATTTTTGAAATTGTTTTCTTGGGAATTATCCCATATATATAATTTATATATATATATATATAATTTATATATATTATATATATACACATATGTTAAATCTCTGTCTTGCACATATGGACTCAGTACTTAATAACTCTCTGGAAAGTGAGTTAATATATTTTTCTATATATTTTTGAGGTTTACTTTGTCCATTTCACTTGTCTTTTTTAAGTATAGAATTGCACATAAACAATATTTTTAAATGCATCCTAAAAAATGTCTTTTTATGAGAAATTAGCATCAATATTGATTTATGTAATCCTAGGTGGCCCTGTCATTGTAGATGTCTAAAACTACCCTACCTGGCCTACCTGGTGTCATTCCAGAAGTTGTGTGATGTATCAGTCAACCTTGCACTGACAGCTTAAAACTCTGATGTGTCTGGGATGACACCATACACCTGTGTTTGGACAGCAGAATCACTCCTGAAGTGACTATTGGATTAGGGTCTCCTCCACAAAAATGTCCCCCTGAGGCACTGAAGAGTCATGTTGCAGTGGGTTTGTGATGGTTAAGCAGGTTGTCAGCAATCAAGAAAGTTGACATCGGTGTGGTGGTTTTTTTTCTGACTTTCCCTCTCTGGACCTTGACCTTTTTCTGTCCTTTTTGTCTGGTGTTCCTGTTCTTCCTCATTATTAGAGCAGGCACCCTTGGTGCATATGCTGGAGCCCATAGAGGAGCTTTCAGAAGAGGAAAAAGGTAATGATTGATTCAGCTCAAAATATGCTGGCATGCGTTTCTTGAAAACAAAAAATATTATTTGATACCTACAGTATTTTTCATTGTATTTCATTATATTTGTGTGATTTGGGTGGGAATGTTGTTTGTGTCAGTCTCCTGTTTGCTATTGCTTATAAATATTATGATTTCCTTATCCAAGTTCAATGTTTTTATGAAAATCTGGCTAATTTCTTTAAAACAGTCACATGTCTAAAGGGATTTGAACTAAGCAGATCAAAAATTATGGGTAAAAGCCCCTGACTAGGAAATTTTTGTGCTGACACTATTGCAATATGAGCTCACTCCCTTTTTAACTCTGCATAAGAGGATGAAGAGTTCAGGTGGAAGGAAGTTGATGGTGGAGGTTGGAGCTGCCAGCTTTCATGAATGCATCACAGATAATTTTACAGGTAATCTGACTTGCACCTACCCATAAGGAGCCACAGCTGCAGCCAGGGTTGTGCAATTCAGAATAAAGTTACATAGCCTAGCATTGGCAGCTGTTGTGTCTTTTCTGAGGAGACCGTGGAGAAGGCCACATTTACAGTGAGAGAACAGAAAGCACTGGTTCATCCTGCATGGTGTTCTTCTCCTGAAGGCAGCTAATAGTGAAACACCAAATAAAAATCTCTTCTGTGTGTGAAAATCAAAATCAGTCTTGAACCCTACAGCCAGTGAGTTTAAATTTCAAAGGAATGATGCTGTTTTGAAAACAAAATCATTGTTTGAGTACGTCTGTGTGTTAGGAGGTTTCCCCAGGGAAAATCCAGTGCCTCTGAACAATCTGAAATAAAGACTGTTTGCATTTTTGCCGTTCCTTCTGCTGTTTCTCTTGCTTGCCATCTTCTCTCTTGATGGATTGTCTTTGTTTCTTCTGCTGTGCCTAAAGGCATGGCCTGAAGTGCATAAGAGAAAAGAAAGAATGCAGTCTGAAAAGATAGACCAAGATTTTTTTGGGTTTGATGACAGTCATTTGTAAGGGAGAGTGTGAAAATTCTTGACTCAGAACATAATTTTCTAGGATTATGTAGGAGCTGAGACAGTGGACCAGATGTAAGGTCCCTTGTCTCAAAAGTTAAATCTAGTATTTGGGGATGAATAAGAAAATAATAAATAATTAAATTATTAAATAAATTATTATTAATAATAATAATTAAATAATTGCTCTGGCAAAGAGGATTTGGCTTGAGTTAATTAGCAAGAATTGATATTGTCATTAATTAGGATAATGCTGGATAGTCTTGTTACTCTTATTAGTATTTAGTAATTAGGAATTTAAAAATGAGTTTAAATGTATCTGGTTTTTTGCAAGGATTAACATTGGAAAGAGGTAGGATTTTCAGAAGGCTCCTGGGAATCTTCCACTTTAAAATGTCTCATATATGGCTTTCTGGGAGGATTTTTTACTGCATAGTGCCATCTTGTCCTGAATGGGGATCATCAGATAGCCCTGTGTTTCCTCAAGACCAATTGTTTGCCTCTTCTAGGACTCAGTTCTCCAGATAAATCAAATTTTTAATGTCATCAAATCAAAGTTTTAATGTCATCTCTGTCAGGTACTGAGTTGTCCACACAGTTCCCAAAACCAGGTGAGATTTCAGCCTGATTATGTCCTCCTCAACACAGATCTAATAGTATGGCGGATTGGACTCTCAATTTCCATTACCTATAGTTCTTTCCAGGACCCCATGGGAAGCCAGTTTCTCAAAACTGCCTAATATGTCATTTGTGCATCTTGAGGCTTTTTTGTCTCCTCTTTAGGGTGCTTGTCTTTCCCTTAAAGAAAAATGAAAAGTAAGTGGAACTGCTTTCTAATAAGCTGTCATTGTTTACAAATAGAAAAAGTGGCACATTTGTTTAAAAATATAATATTTGAAAGTCACAATATGGAATTATGCCTTCATTCCTGTCCTTGTCTATTGGGTGGCAGATGACTTTGCTGCCCTGTAAGGCATACTGGGAAGACAAACTCCTGCCCAAGATTTTCCTGTTATTTCAGGGGAATTGGGAGTGTGGTTTACAGCTTTCCTGGGATGTTTTATACCCCTAGCCAGCTCTGCTGACCACTGCCAGACAGAAGCAGCCATCATGGTTCCACAGGTTATCGCTTCCTTTACTTTAAGTGGCATTCAGTAAAATTTTGTCTTGCCAGTGACAGTTTTACAGACAGGTTTTAAATGTGTTTTTCTTCTTTACTCTCCTCTATGACCCAATAATACTTTGTCCTAACTTAAATGTCTGTCTTCATTTTAGATGGAAGAATCTGTCTAGATGATTCTTTATTGCTTGCATAAGAGTTTTTTATTGACATAAGTGTCATTGTTGACACTTAAAGCAAGGAAAAGATATAGGAACTTTTTTGTCTGCTTTTAAGTATGTATGACGTCACAGACTTGCATAGAAGAAAACACGACACTGAACTTTGTCCTTGGAAGATTTTTGAAGATGGCTATTATCCATCATGTATTTTCTGTGAAACAGTCTGCCCCAAACAAGGTTTTGTCTTTACCAAGACTTTCGAAAGTGTTACAACTTTGCAAAGGTTTAATTTCAGTAGGTGATTTTATCAGAGAATGTCACATTGCTTGAAACTTTTCTTAAGAAAAAGTTTGTAGTATTCTTGTTCTAATTCCTGCTAGAATTCAGCTTTTCTTTGAAATACCACATTTAGAGAACTTAAGTATAGAAGATAGTCTCTATCAGAAGTTTTCAAGTACAATGCTAAAAGTAAAGATCTTTGTTCCCAAATATTCAGCGCTGTATCTTTACAGTGATTCTGTAATGAGCAATAAGATACTTGTGATGGTGAGTACAATGTGCAGAGGTACAAATTCCAAGTGAGCTGGCTTTTGTAAGCTAGCCCAGTATTTTGAAAATTACACAATTCCAGGTAGATAAAAAGTGCACATATAGGTCTATGCTGGTTCTAAAGAATGCATGCTTAAGTGCAGTTTTTAATTGTCTCATGTAATGTGGATTTTAAAAACATCTCTTAACAGCATTTTTCCTTCTTATTTCAGAAATTGAGAAAATTGATCTAAAACCAGACAGAAGTAAGCACTATTTAATAAATGCTCTGAAGTCTGATCCTTCTTTAACTAAAGAATTGCGAGTTGTTTTGGAGCAAGCTCTGGAGGAGAAGCTGGAATCCTTGGGAATTAAAGCAGTAAGATATTGAATTATTTAAAAGAAGGGTAATCTTTGTACCACTTTTCTTCTGTTCTCTTTCACTCCTGTACTACAGTTCTCAACCTATAAAATTCAAAGCTAAATTTCCATGTTTTAAATAACTGTAATTCCTTAACCAGTAACCTGAGGGGATGGCCATCAAATTACAGCTGTGGAGGATATGGATACACTTGTGGGCAATGTTACCAACTTCTGTGATTTTTCTACAAGCTTTATGATATCTGAAGCCTGAAAGAGTGTTTACAGTACAATTTGTTTCCTTAGGGTGTTCGTGGAATATCAAGTGATCGCTTAAATAAAATTTTGCGAGCTATTGAATATGCCAGAGAACGCAAAGAGAAGCATGAGCCCGCCATTCAAGGGATTCGAGAGCGCCTTGAACGTCAAGTTGGCCTTCGGGTTGAAGAGAGATCATCATCTTCTAGCAGAGCTGATGCCTGTGCTCATCTTCCTGGTGAAGGTTACAGTGCATTTTGGGCCTTATTTCATTGTCTTACATTTTATTTAAACTGCTGTTTAAAGTTATTTAAACTGCTGTTTAAAGTTTTATTTGACAACATTTCTGTATAGCTGCTTTCCTGCTTTTCCATATCAACATTCTATATAGTTATGGACAACTAAACTGTTTTCTTTAAAGGGTTCTTGACATGGTGTTTAACAGCAAGTATCTTAGTTCTGGCAAGATACATAGTGTTGTGTTGGGAGTGTAGCACTTTGGCAGCAAATAAACCCCCTTTCTTTCCTGCTGGTCCTCACAGATCTGAAGGGCTGAATATGGCTGTGCTTAATTTCTGATTTTAACCAATTCAGCATTTGAAGTCTGATCATGTTCCCAGGTGCACCAGTAATGTGGGTCGCAGTCTGAGTCTGGTCTTGTTTTGTGATCCCAGATTCGCCAACACTGACACCTTAGCCTCAATCCCTCTTCCCTGGCTGACTGCAGTGATGAGGGTCATCCAGCCTTTGCCTGATAACCTACCATCCCCTCAGCATGCCATCATGGCCACATAATCCCTTAGCTACACATCTCTTGGCATATCTCATGGAAGTCCCTTCATCATGTATCTCATCGCTGTAGGCCTTGTTCCTGCATTATCCACCCTGTGACTACAGAAACACCTTCAATTTGGTGCCCCTATCACACCTGTTTAATGGATTTTTGGGGGGTCTCTGTAGAACAATTGCTCATACCTCTCCCCCACACCTTTCATTATGCCACACCCAGACTGTATATGTTTCTGACAGATCATTATCCAGATTTTTATGTGCATGTCTATGATAAAACCAAAACATATTAGAGTCAAGATTAACATAGCAACAACAGCATTGTATTTTATTGAAAATTCCTCTAGCTGTGAATGACCATCTGAAGAGGGAGTCTGACCACTGATGCTGTCCATCTTCCTTCTTACTGTATTCTTAATGATGTCCTAGGTCAAATTGATTAGATGCTACCAGCACTGAAATTCCCTGTCAAATTCAGTGGCATTGAGGTTGCCTTTCTAATTTCAGTGGGCAAAGTACCCTCATCTCCTTCCCTTATATTTGCTGCCACAGTAAATTTCCCAAGTGAGAAGTGTGGAGGAATTAATGTTGCACTCTAGTTACCGTAGTTATTAGCTTCCATAGATAGAAGTGAGGGTCTCCACCCTGCAGGTCAAGCTTGTTGATGTGTGAACCAAATTTGGTTCATGATGGCCATAGTTGCTTCTACAACAAGAATAAGCAGTCCTCAGATGATTAACTTGATCTCCAGTGAAGATGTGCTGGCATCATTCTCAGTATCATTCCTGGAAAATGAAAGCAATACAGCTTTCATTGGGGTTTGTCCAGACAGGTTATCTCTTAGTGGCTCAACTTGTTTAATGGCTTGGACTGATGATTAAAGTCCCCTTTCCAGCTCAGAATATCTCTGTTCTGTCTCTTTCAATGCAGTTGGGCTGAATCTCTCTGGTCCATCAGGGCCAGTGTGAAACAAGCTGCAGTGCCATGTTCTCAACAGAATCCCATTCTGCTGTAATAGGGTCCCTGGGGGGGTTGTGGGACAAAGCTCCAGAGCTGCTTCATGTGTTGCTCAGTCCACTCCCATGACTTTCCCTTTTTGAGCAAAATGTACAAGGGATGGGCAATAATAGAGAAACCAGGGATGTTTGCACCAATATCCTAAAATTCCCATTAACTGTTGTAATTCTTCTAATCTAGACAGATTCTACCTATGTTCTATTTTTCCAAGGTATCAGAAGCAGCTCCTTTAATCTGTCAGGCTCTGAGGAACTTAATCTCCTTTGTGCCCTTGACACTTGGATGTAGGAATGTCTAAACCTAAGGCTGTTAACCCATTCTTCCCCTTTTCTGCTGCACGCACAACCTCCCTGGGGCCTTCTCCACCTGGTATTGTATCGCTGTGTTGCAAAAGTGTAACTACAGCTCCCACACTGGGTACATGAACAAACAGTCTGTTAACGCTAGGTCTGGTCACATTCCAAAGAGCCAGTCTATCGAATTATGTGGTTTTTTGGATTGCTAGAAGTATATATACACACATATTACACATACATATATGTATACATACACACATGTATATATATATATATATATACACATTTGTATATACGTTTATAAACATTATCTTTTGGTAGTTGTTTATAGCACTAACAATACAATTGCAATCACAAGCTTAATTTCCTGGACCTGCTGTAAAGCAAGGGTTTTTTTTTTTTCCAAATTGCTGCACTTTTTAACCCAAATCATGGTAACTCTGAACTGCTTGGAAGAAAAGAATTGCATTTTTTCTTCTTTTTTTGTGAAACTATATTCTGTAGCATCTTTAATTGTAGATATTAAATGGGAAAGATATTGAATGTTGATTGTGTGAATGACATAGATAACTTTTCTTGTAGAAAAACACAAGTGCCACTCATTGGGAATTTCCTCGCTTGCCACACCTCCAAAACCATCCAAGTGGTCTCCATCAGCTGTCCGCCCACCTGGACAAAGAGCAATCATCCCTGACTATAGTTCTACACCAAAGTAAGAGATGCCATTCTAAAAACACTCATCCCTCATATAACAGTACTATGGGTTTGGGGTTTTGTGGCTGATGTGAACATTTCCTCAATTGTAAGAACTGAGGAAAGAATTCACAAAACTTCCATATAAGCTTTATGCTTGCTATCAGTCTTGAAATAACTTGTCTCATTATTTTTAGCCCCAGGAAGATTCTTGGAAGTGGAGCTTCCAGAAAGACATCTAGCATCACGTATGTTTTGTTTCCTTGCCTTTTTGAAGACAACATTTTTGTTGACATGTTTGCCACACAAAAACTATTATTAAGCTAAATTCATAAACATCATCTGGGCTGCATACAATCATTTTTTGATTTAAAGTGTTACTCCATTTGAGTGTGTTATTATAATCCCCGAAAGATAGCATGTTGTTCTTTCGGCATATGTATTCTTTGTTGTGGTTGAGAAAAAGATATTCAATAAGATCGATAACTTTGTTTAGTTTTTCTCTTAGATGCTTTTTCTGACTGTGTTAATAGCATTTAGAGACCTTGGGGACCTAATTTTGTTGTTTATTGATATTTTCATAGTGCAGCCAAAATGAAATACAATATTCCATGTTCCATTCACAACAGGTGCATTACTTTGACACTTCCTGCACTGAAAAATTCCCACATCTAACTGTTGTCACAAGAGACTTTCTGTGGCACAGATTCCTTGACCCTGAAATTTGCTCTACCTGCTGATGCATGAAAGCCTATCTGTGTTTGCCTGGCAAGACTTGTTTTATATTGGTCTCTTGTTTTGTAAGGATGGTTGCGTAAATGGAAAGAGCCATGTGTGTAAAAGAGAGCATTTGGGATAACTTTCTGAATTTAATTAGCAGCGTGATTTCTTTTAATTTTTTCTTTTAAATAGTTAAAATTTAGGGGAGATTCTGTCATTTTGCACTAGGAAAAATGCACATTCTTGGAAAGGAAAATGCAAGGAAGCTTAAACGTGTATGCGTTGATGCATGCACTGAAACCCAGTAAGTGCTCATATTCCATGTGTTTTTCCTTAGAACACCACCATTCAGTTCAGAGGAAGAAGCTGATGAAGATGATATGAAACAGTCTTATGTAGCACCAGAGGCATTGCAAAAGCAGTCAAAACCATCAAGCAGCATAGTCCATGCTTTTCAGAAGCCTTTTGGCAAAAGCAATGGGGATGGGATGGAGGAAAATGGACCTCAAGAAACTGGAACACCTGCCAAAACTTCTAAAGGTTTTTCACTGCATTTGTATATGGATGTTGTAACAGCTGTGCATGATTTTGCATTTCATGGTAATATTTTTGTGTTAGAAAACATAGTGAAGGCAGACTACCTAGTCTTGAGAGTGTATATCTATAGGTAAACACTATGTTTTTGCTAATGTATTTCTGTTAATGTATTACTTAAAGATGTGTATCATGCTCTTCTATATAAATGCAGGGAGAGACACAATCTTTGTCTCAGAGAGACATCTTTTATTTATTTTTACTTTGAGGAAAATTTCTAGAGGGTTTACAGTAAAGTCCCTCCTTGCGAATGGAAACTGTCAATTTAATCTTTTTCTGAATTTTAGCAACAGTTATTCAAAAACTGACCAAACAAGTTGGAGAGAGTCTTTCTAACCATGGAAGTAAGAACAAACCAGCTGGAGGAATTAATGTTGCACAGGCATTTACTAAGAAAGAAGGAGTGAAAGAACCAAAGGTATCACTTTTAATATGCTGCATTATTACATTCAGTAATTGAACTATATGTATGTTGAATTTTTTTTTCACGCTGAAATCATCTTGATGCAACAAAGAACTTAATTTTCCAAGGCAGCTTTGGAATTACAGCTAAGTAGTCTTTTTGGGTAGACCAGCACTGGTGTAGCAAGGGACCAGTGGCAAGTTATTTCATCCACTCTGCTTTTTTAGCTTATGCCTTGATTGGTTTGGATCAGTACAGCTCAAAGTTTGGGCATGGTATCATTCTTATCTTCTATTCCAGCAGCATAGAGAGTCCTCCTTTACTTGTTTTCCTAGTGTCTTGTTTTGATTTGCTTATCTAATATTTAAAAACATTATTTCTAGAGCTTTATCTAATATGGGTCCCTTAAATACATTTTAATGAGAGGACAGATTCCATTGGTCTTTGTTCTGCATCAATCCACAATCACTAACTGCTTTCAGACTGCATCAGATCTGTTGCTGCCCATTGAGCATGGCCTGTGTTCACCAGCAGAACACTAACATAATAGACTCTTTACCCCTCAGGTTCCTAACATCCTGGTCTTCTCCTCAGTTTAGAGTTTTATAATTGGTAAACCATTTTGCTGCAATTTCGGGTCTTTGCTTGGACAGTTTTTAAAAGGAATAAAAGTTGCTTCAAATGAGACGTCAACAGCAGATACTGATTTTATTTCAGTTTGAGTAGTTGTTACTAGATTGAAGTAGACAGACAGGTACTAGTTCTAGCATTCAATACAATATTTTTTCACTAAATTAGCAAATAATAATTACTGAAAATCTTGTTATCTATAATAAAACTGATACCCTAGGGCTTCCTGATTGTGAGTTAAATCTGAAACTCATCGCTCCCTCCAGAAATGGTGACACTTCTATTTCATTTTCCAGAAAGGAGTGATTGTCCTAATCAACTTTGGCCATGAGGATGGCATAACCATATTTAGCCTGTGTCCTTGTAATTGCCATTGATGACACCTAAGTTTTTCATTGATTGTGTGGGAGCTGCAAATTGCACCAGACTCAAAATTATCAACGCAGACATGACTATTACAGTGCAATTTTCTATCTAGCATTATTTCCAAATTCTTTGTAGTGTCAGATTTTTCAACACCACAAAGTGCTCACAGTTAAATTGGCAGGATGATTTTGTAAGGATTTTTAGATGGTGAGCCATTGTGTTCAGGAATCTGGGCTTCAATGGCAAAGACTTGTAGCAAAATAAATCTCAAAACCTATGTTTTAAAAACGCCATGTTTTTCACTGGTAAATCTCCCTTCCCACATCTCTCAAGCCCCTGAACCTTAAGGCAAGTACTGGGGGAATGAAATCCATCCTATTGTGGTAGAAGGTTGAGTTTGAGACCCCCAGAGTAGACTGAACTTATATAAATCCATGTGACTCAATGAGTTGCTTCCCAGAGTCCTAAGGAAATTGGTTGATATAGTTGCCAAGCCATTCTTCCATAATAATTGAGAAGTCATCACAGCTGAGTGTAGTCTCTGATTGAAAAAAGTCTCTAATTGAAAATAAATCTATTTTCTTTAAAGTAAGAAGGAGAACCCTGGGATTAACTACTGGCCTGTTAATCTTACTTCTATGCCCAGAAAGATCATGGAACAGATCCTTCTGGACAGAAAATTAGACTATAATGAAAAGACAGTAGGTTTCAGTTAGATATTAGGAAGAAATTCTTTACTGTGAGGGTGCAGATTCTTACTGTGAGGCACTGGAACAGTGATGAGAAACTGTGGATGCCCCATCCCTGGCAGTGTTCAAGGTCAGGTTGGAGAGGGTTTTGAGCAACCTGGTCTAGTGGAAGGTTTTCCTGGCTGTCGTGGGGGAGTTCAACTGCATGATCTTTGAAATCTCTTCCAACCCACATCTTTCCATCATTTTATGAAAAATATTGTTGCTATGATTCATTTAGAATACATTGTGTCCCTATTGTGTCTTGTATGGACACCAAGAGTTCAGAATAAGCTTATGAAACCAGGGCAGGCACTGCTACTTTTTTCTGCAATCTTTACAGAAGAACCATCTTGTATACTTTAGTAATTATATGCATATATTTATGCCCATATTTATATATTTAATGTAGATGTCTTTATATAAGTCTTTGAGTTAATAAAACTGTTTAGCAGTTTTGATTGGTGCCATGTACTTACACTTGATCAAAACTGAATTCTGTTGGAAGTTGACATGTTTATCTCCATTTTTTACTTTAACGATCATTTGGGACTTCTTGAATGTTCAAGGAAACTCTTACTCCAGCATTTCTCAATATACGTAACTGACTTTCCCATTACCACACCCTCCAAATGCAGATCATTTGAAACAGAGCAATAGTGAATTCTGGTATGTTAATAATACAGCACACTGAGCAGATCTGTCAGTTTTTGAAAAACAGTTTGCAATGTTAAAATGGAGTTATGTTGCAAGATAAGCATTACTGCAGTCCCTTACCCATTTTCGAGACACACAACATGTTCATATTTGTTGATTTTTCTCTAGCCTATACATACCTTACATTGCTTTCTAATAGCATCTGAACCTTCCTTCTGTGCAATGGAAGCACCATCTAGATCCTTACTGTAACACTGGAGACTCCAGTGAAATACGGTTTTAGCTTTGGGAGAAAACATTGTTTGCTTTCCACAGTTAAGCTCTCTAAAAACAGCTCAAATCCATCAAACCACATTTGACTGAAAAGTAGGGAAATTCTGTAGCTTTTCTTGCTAAAGCTGAATGAAGACATTTAGTTCTCAGGCAGATGAGGTAAGAAAGACCATGGACTCATTGCCTTCAGGTTCATCTGTCTGAATTGACTCTCATTTTGTGAATTTAGTATACAAATCCACCACTTAATTAAAATATGTTTGTACATGCTGACACTGAGTCTTGAGGGGAACGTATATTTAAAGTTTGAGCACCATGCAGTTTTTAAAATGTTCATTATTTAATTTTATCTTTAAATAAATTAGGTTTAAATTGAAAAGGCCTTTACAGCAATATTTTTCCTAGTATAGAATGCTTGTAAACTGCCACCTTGCATGTCATATCTTTATTTTCATGTAAGTAATCTACATTCTAATGCTTAAATGACTTTCATCTCACTGGAATATCCCAGAAAAAATAATCCTATTTTAAGGCTGGCATATAATACCTGAAAACAGAGGTTTATGCCAGATACAGAACTGGCAGAACTTAAAATGTTTGCAGTTTCTGACTTAAAAAAAAAAACAAAAAACCACAACCAAACCTCTTTTAGTTTCAGAATGGTAACAGTGAATTAATATCATTTAGGTAATTGAATTAATGTGGATCTTAAAACTGTGATGATAGACTTCATAAAGGCCATGTGCCAGTGCATTCTCCTTGAGCAGTTTCACATTGTTGAGTTTAGGAAAGAATTCAGCACAGCTTGAACAGACAAAGGAAAAATGCCTGGTTTTTTTTCTTGTCCCTGTTAGCTTGCAGAAGCTGATGAAGATGATTGGGATATTTCATCAGTAGAAGAAGACATTTTATTGATGAAAGAGAACAGAGGTCAGAAGGCAATGACAGTTCAGAAAAACGAGCCCAGTGCTGCATCTGTGGTTCATGCATGGGGCCTTCCCAAGAAGAGTGCACCAAAGGAGGAAGGTAATGTGTTCATAAGTGACTGACCCACCTAGAGGAGGATTCAGTACAGTCTATTACACATTGTAATTCAATAGATGGGGTTTTGTAAGAAAAGAACAAGAAAACCTTTGTGTTTGGCTTCTTGCTATATAAATATCATGTTTTTATGATACTTAATGGTACATAAACCACACACACACATAAGTACACAGAGATACCAACTTAAATTTGAGATTTTAAACCATAATATTATCAGACTTCAACATCATCTTAAAAATTAATCATCTGAGGTATTTTTTCTTTCCAAATTTAAGGGCGAAGGGAACTCCCTTTTTCTTGAGAATAATAACATTTCAGGTTTGTTCAAGGTGTCTGATTTACCAGGCTGAAGTAAATATTTGAACTAGTGCTAAAGCAAAAGCCTCAATCTTACATATAATTTATATAGTAGTTTCTAACCCTTACATTTCAATATATGTAAAGGTTAAAGCTGTGTCAGTTACATAAGGATACTTCTGGTTATTTTTGAAGGGAAAGTAAGGTTGGCACTGACTGCTTGCTTTATCTGCTGTGAGAGAAACAATCTACATATTATCAACACTTGTCATTTGCTTACTGGTTGCAATTTGGGGACTTCCTGAAGTCCACAGGTGTTTGTTCATATAGCATGTCATTTTCTTTTATAGACAAATGCAAAGTAAAAATATCCCCAAAAGAGTATTAATAACTATTAATTATTCTGTCTGTTTGTTTTAAAAGGCCTTCATGAAGCTGATAATACAAGCACGTTAAAAAGCAGCTTGGTCACTGTAACAGACTGGAGTGATTCTTCAGACATATAATTGTTCCATTCCTGATTGGAGGTCCCGCTTCTGGGTTCTGCCTGGGTTCAAAATGCAGGTGAAAACATCAAGTGTTTCCCAGTAACTTCTCTCATTGGTCCAGTAATAACAAGGAATACTGTTTACAGAGCTCTCGTGTCTTTCAGTCTGACTCTGAAAAAGAATATTGAAATATGCATTACTGGCCATGCCTATTTGGAAACAAAGTAATTCTTCTTTCTTTTTGTGATAGTTTAACCCCAGCCAAGCCCCACACAGCCACTCACTCACTCCCTCCCTCACCTGTGGAACTGGGGAGAGACTTGAAAGAGTAAAAGTGAGAAAACTCATGGGTTGAGATCAAGGCAGTTTGATAGGGAAAGCAAAAGCCACACACACAAGCAAAGCAAAACAAGGAATTAATTCACTGCTCCCATGGGCAGACAGTTGTTCAGCCATCCCAGGAGAACAGGGCCACTTGTAATGGTGGCTTGGGAAGACAAATGCCATCACTCCAAATGTCTTCCTCTTCCTCCTTTTTTCCCCACTGTATATACTGAGCATGATGTCACATGGTCTGGAATATCCCTTTGGTCAGTTTGAGTCACCTGTCCCACCTGTGTCCCCTCCAAACCTCCTGTGCACCCCCTATCCTCACTGATGTGGTGGTATGAAAAACAGAAAAGGTTCTGTGCAAGCCCTGCTTAGCAATACTAAAAACATCTCTATTACCAACTCTGTGTCCAGCACAAATCCAAGACACAGCCCCATACCAGCCATGGTGAAGCAAATTACCTCTACCCCAGCCAAAACCAGCACACTCATGAGTTCAGTGGTGAAAGTCTCTATCATTTCTCTGAGGTGAAGATTTTACCTCTAATGTTTACATTAAAGATTGAAACTGGTCTTGCAAGAAACCAATGAACAGAATATACTGCAGAGTATTACTTTATACAATCTTTAATGCATATTTTTTATATTTTATCATGAACTTTATATAAAATTGTCAACATTTTAAAGAAAATATGTCCATGTATTAAACTATTAAGTTTCTACCATGGTTTACAATAAACACTAAATGAAAAGAAAAAAGCCTCAGCTCTAAAACTAATCATCATCAAATGCCTCTTATATGGGGAAGTTGGTTTTTTGTGGTGTTTTTTTGTATTGGAGCTCAGTCTTTGTTAGTATAAAAGGACAACAACTAGAAAAAAATCACAATGTCAAGCCACAGTAAGGAAAGCACTAACCTGCCATTGCAGAAGTACTTGACATTTCTGCTTTGTCCATATTGGCTGCCTTCTTTAAAAAAACACAGTAGTGTTTCTACTTAAATGAAGTACAAAAATAACATAAAACAAAAAGAACCTTGACTTCATAGTTTGAATGTAATTTAGATAATATCACATACAAATCTTTTTCTATAATGTGCCATTATTAAATAGGACTGTTCATTTTTTATATTTACACTGTCATCCCAAAATAACCTACTTTTATTGAAATTCCCCAGGTCCATCAGTTCAAACTTCACAAAAAACCTGAGTTTGAGTCTGATTTTAGGGACTCAATCTAGAAAGCATTTTGTGGTTATTTGTAATCTCTGTTCTCATTTATTGACTTGTACAAATGCTCCCTCAAAAGTCATCACATTTCCATGGACAGACAAAAAACCCACCACAAGCTGAATTTTTGAACTGCAATATGCCAATACAGTGTGTGTGATGCCATTCCCATAAGCAGCTGACATGACAAACTGAATTAGTAAATACATCGTTTATTTTTTTTCAAGAATGCAACATCAGCTCATGATTTCCAGGTATAAACTTTACAATACCAACATCAATCTTAAAATATTATATAATAAAATTTACATCAATATGTAAAAAGCTGCAAGTTAATATTTTTAAAAGTCATTGTCTTAGTGGTAAGTACATAGGGCTTGGGGTGGGGGGAATCACTGTGAATGAAACGTACAAAATCACGTTTAAAAACGTTTTGAGTCTTCCAACAGTGCAACTAAACGTAGGCGTTCTTGTCAAAGTGCTTGGGTGGGCTTTTGTCAGGGACGCTGTTGTGCACCTTTGTACGAGAAGACATCACAGATGTGGCTCCATTATAGGCATAGCCCCTCCTGAAGAGAAAGAAACAACCATTTACAGCTCTTCCCACAGACAGGTGGCATCTCTGCATCCAGGCATTCTAGTAATAAAGCCAGAAGAAATGTATGGGAATGTACCTACAAATTTCAGGGGAGGTGGCACATTCCCACTCTGTGTGGTCCCATTCTAGTTAAACATTGCCACTCCAGCTATCTCTTTGCATCTGTCTTTACACTTTCCTGTAACACATACCCCTTATCCCTTCTTCACAGCTAAGTAAATTAGGGCCTAATGATGAAATAATTTAAATTGTGGCAGACCCTAGGTGAATAGTTACTCTCTACAGCTGTTCCTCTTTGTTATCACCCCTCTTCAGCTGCTGGAGGTCCCACTGCCACCACCACTAGCTTTTGATCTGATGATTTGAGATCAAAGAATCTTGTCTATTCATGCCTGTAGAGCTTTTCTTTATTGGTGGATTATCCTTACATCCCCTTATTTTCTTCTATCCACGCAATCTTTTTCAGAATCTCGTTGCAAAGTGTTTTGAGACAGTAATCAAACTGCATACATATAGCAGGTAAAAATGCAGAGGTATGATTTCTTTCAGTAAGTAAAACTTGTGTTTTACCTTGCAGAATTACTGTTTTCAGCTATTGAGAAGCAGAATATAATGCCACCAATTATGCAGAGTGATGCTCCAGCCCATCCAATGAACAAAGCTGCTCCTAATTCATACCTACAAGAAGTCAATAAATGTATTTAACAGAAGAGAGCATTTAATTTAATAGGGTTATTTCCAGAATAAAATAACTAAATACTATATTTTTCTTGAATAACTTTCCATTGACACATAAATTATTTACCACAAAATCAGCAGCTCTGCCATTCACCCACATTCTTTTCATTATTTCCCTCTGACTCAGGAGGCAGTCCCTGCAGTACAGTTGGGCAGTACTTCTCTCCCTGCTCAGCTGGGGTTAGGGTTAGGGGAAGGCCTGGCCTTTGTCCATCTCCTCCTGGATTGCTTTGCTGTGGGGTTATGTCATTCTGTGGCCCGTTTACAGCTCCAGCTCCTCCATTTCAGTTTTGTTCCTGTTGGCTCCCAAACCAAACTGGACCGGGGCTTTTGCTGGGGCTTTTTTGCTACAAATTCTGCCTACTACTCTCCTTAAGTTTCCCCTCTGGCTCTCAGGATCTGTCTGCCTCCATCCCTCATCATCCACACACCAGCCTACTTAAAACATGAGTTTGTACATATGCATAATATGCATATGGAATACACATGCAATGTATATGTATGCAACATATGCATATACATACACAGGTGTGTCTGGTATAAGCATTTGCACACACAGGTGCATGTTCCAGCATATTTCTCCTTCTCTAGTCCCTGTGGCTGGATTCTATCTGGAAGAAACTGCTCCCCAGCACCTCCATGGGCAGAATTCTCAGTCACCAGCAATGGTTCCCTCTGCTGCCTCAGCCAACCACAAACTGCTGCCAGGAACTGCTCCCTTTGTCACTGAGAGGAGACAGTGGTGCTTTAGGAGCATTATCCCACTAAGTCCATGTTTCTAAAGCAACAGTAGTAAATGAAGGCAAAGAAGAACATTGGGAAGAGATTCTTTTCTTTCCCCTCAGCGCTGAAGCTTCAAGACAAGCAGCAAACCATGGATGCTCTTTGTCTGCTCCATTCCCCAGCTCTCTGCCTGAGTACCACTCTAAAAGCATGTTAAGGATGACCTGCATTAGGCTGCAGCCCAACAGTCTTCAGAGTCTCCTATTCCTCACTTTTAGAAAACACTTGTGTGTCTCTTGCTCTTTCTCTGCTGCAATTTCCCTTTAAGGAGACATTTATCTTCTCCAGACTTCTGGGATCTTGCATGGAAACACAAGTCCCTGTCCCCCCTCCAGCCACAATTACCAACCAGGAGTCTGTGCTGTTCAAGCAGATGCTACTAAATTGATTTGTTGTAAACTGTGGTGAGGCAGCCAAATAAAAGCCCCTCCTTGACAGCCTGCCTGTGCAACTGCAACACTGTGTAGCTGCACTTCTCAGCTAGTTGTGAACATTTCCATGTGCACAGGCTCTAATTCCACATTACTAAAATATCTAACTGAAAATACCTGTCAGCTGTTCTGAAATACTCGTATCTTTACAAAAGGGTACTAGAGAAACACTCAAAAAGAATCCAGTGAGGTGTTAGAAGACTCCAGACCATAAATCATCACTAGACCAGGAGGCACATGCAAGATCCGTGAAGAGCACATGAGGATCAGGTGCACAGACTGTGAGGGGATAAAGACCCAGGAATTGCTTTGTTCAGGCTCCCTCTCTGGAGACACCAAGCTCAAGCTGAAATAAACTGACTCTGCCTCAGAACCATTCCTCAACACCAGCATGGAGCTAACAGACTCAACCTCCAGTTTAAACTGCTGGGAACCATAGCTCCTTCTACTCTGGAAAACTCTCCACCCAATCCCATTTCACTTCAAAATCTGCTAAACCTGTAAAATTTTAATTGTACTTATGCTCACATTTCCAACCACCTTGCTACGGTTTTCACGTGACTTAAGGAGATTTGTGTCTCTCCAAGAACACGGTGTTCTCTGATAAGAAACAGAGATCTACATCAGAGCTCATCACCTAAGATCTTATTATTTCAACATGCAAGAAATACACACAAAGTGCACTTCTAAAACACTTTCAAAGCACCTCTTTCATTGACCTGTAAAAGCAGATCAGAGGGACTAGCTCAGATGTGAGGTAAGGCCCCTCATGGGGATCCCTCCATCCCTCCAGGACTGCCAGAGCACACCTAAGGTACAAGGACCAGGATTAGGCTCCCCACAGAAGTCAATGCACATCACCAGACTGCTGGAGAACAGAGCTGGATCAAGATCCAAGATGGCTGTTGCAGTAACAACTTACTTGCCAAGACCACTTGCCTCGAAAGTGGGAAACACAAGTTTCCATGTTTTTGTCTAACAACACAAAATGGTTGACTAGAGGCTGAGGGATTTAAGGAGACCATCTTCCCTAAGCGCTATCTTCCCTTCCTGAAACTCTTCAATTCTACAGAAAAGAAACCATGACTATATTTGATAAAACTGGGTAGAAAAGGGGTACCCGAGTGTTACCTACTAGTTGGGACAGAAGACATGGGGTTTAGCCTTCATAGTTGGGATTATTTGACCTTTTGAAGCGACACTTGTTACTATATTATGATTAAACAGATTAAACAGTATGGCCCTGCTTGGGGGACTGCCACACTGCCAGGTTAATGAGTTGCAGAGCTATCCTGATAGGTCTTTCTTCCACATCTTCAAACAGAGAGAACAACCTTTCTGATTTACATTGGTACTTAGGAGGAAAACTCAAGATTTTCAATTGCATGTCAATGCCTATGTGGGAAGTTAGTCAGCTAATTTCAATTAAAAATAGCAAAGAAGGCTGGAGGGGAATCTTGATGGTTGACACGAGGTGCTGAATATCTTGTGTCATTTGTTTCCCACTAACAGTATCTCAAGCCTGTCTTTGACACTGCCAGACTAACTTCAGGAGAGAAATGTGCAGTAAAAGGCAAAAGGTTGAAACCCTCTCTCAGTGAAGAGACAATTCCAAATTTCCACAATATACCAGCAAACATTTTAAATGTACCTGCAATGCATAACAAAGTAAGGGTTTGGAGATGGCAACAAAATGGAAATTTTGCATCAGTTGAGAGAGGAAGGAGCTAAATGCCATCATTAGCTCAGTCTGATGCAAGGTCACTGCATGAGCTACGTTCATTGTGCACAACTCAAATTAAAATTTCAGGATTTCCTCTCTGCCTTTATCTTTGCAATCATGATTATGTCTGCCTGCAGCTGAGCTATGCTGTTTGTCCCACAAAAAAAAAAGGTAATTTCTGGAGAGGATGTTTTACTACCATTATTTCAATATTTAAACTGGATTTCTCATTCCTTCACAGTAAAATTCCACCATAAGGTCTACCTGCTCTTTTGCAGCAGTCAAGGGTAGGAATACAGTGTAGGAAAAGGACTTCTGGCAGCAAACATGGTATTTTTCACTAATAACAGTAAGCCTGATGAATAATTAACTGCTGTCTATATAGCCAGGCCCCATTTTCTTCAAAGAACCTCACATCCTCCTTTCTTTTGGTGGCCTTTCAAGCCTGTCTTCTCTACATCAAATAAACAGAAACTATAGGGGAATTATGGAGAAAACTAATACAAGACTACTAATACAAAACTAATGCTGTTTCAGGAAAAGCAGTGTCAACCCTACTGCAAATGTAGATCCCTTTAGTGTTATTTATTCAGACTATTTTCTTTCTGTCAAAGTGAAACATAAAGGGTCAGGGTTCCTTACTGATCCCTTACTTGGATCCCAGAGAAATGTACACCCAATGTTTGGCATATTCTGGAATCACTGCCAAGAAAACTTTAAAATCCTTGCCCTTAAAAAAAGAGTTTACATCATGTATTAAGGCAAAACATGAAAGTCTCTGATGGTATAATTTACAGCCAACATTTTCAGACTTGGTAAAGAATGTCAATCCAAAATCCAAGTGTTGGTTTGTGGATTGCTGCTTTTGCAGGTCCTGAGAATTTGCACAGCTTTAAAGGAAGTCTTCAGGGATGCTCATTATCTCTGGTGTGGATCCCAAAATTCTATAAATACTCACTCTCTTAAATTTAATTACAGGTATAGGCAAAGTAGTTATGTTAATGCTTAAAAGATCGTGGGTTTTGATAAGGTTTATGATCCAAATTTCAGTCACCTGGATTTGAAAATCTGTCTGCAAAATTCCACCAAGCCTGCAGGAAACTCTCCTCAAGGGGAATCAAGATTGCATGGTGCTCGACACCTTTATCAAAGCCACCTTCTATCAAAGGCTCCAGGAAATACTTTCTCCCTTCCCTATCAAATGATGCACCTAATGAGCCCCTGTGTCTTGTGCAATTCTTTTACCGCACCTCTGGCATCCAGGCAGGCTCCGTTTCCAATTAACCCCAGCAGCCCTGCCAGCCTGTGGTAGAGCTGGGCACATGGATTGCAGAGCCATCACTGTGCAGCAAAGTGTTTGTTCATTGAATTTCAGCACCTGCTTGCTCCAGTTAGAAATTGTGGATAAATAAAACTGCAGCCCACTCTCCTCCTCTGCCCACGGGGAGAAGCAGCTGCTCTCTGTCTAAACAGGCTGTGGCGTGCGGTAGGAAACCTAAGGTCTATTTGTTTGAAAGATTTATGGGTATAGGAAAGTACTTACTTTTGTGCAACAAAAGAAGGGTCAAAGAACTCAGACGTAATCCTGTTTGCATACAGGGAACAACTAGTCATAGAGCACAACCCTGAAAAGCATAAGACAAACCATTCAGTGGAGCTGGCAGCAGAGCTTTAGGCCTGGCCCTGAAGTCAACGAAGTCATGGAGAATTGTGCACGGGTTTCTGCAGAAAAGAAGCGGCTCTGGTATGACTTCAAATATGCAAACTGATAAAAACAAAGTATATTTACCAGAGAGTATGAAAATCAGTCCAGCTAAACAAGCTATTTTTGCTTTAGTCTGATCAGAGCCTCCGACTTTTGTACATTTCATCCCAACCAGTCCAAAAACGGCACCGAAGAAGCCCAGGCAGACAGCGGAGATCATCAATCCTCTGCAGGCCTGGATGTAACCTGTGAGAGAAAGAGCAAGGCTAATATGAGAACTGGGACCATGACAAGTTTTGCTGTACTTTCCCTCCCTCTGTGCAGCATCAGGCACTCACAATTGCAAGTGGACTCAGACTTTGGCTGGAACAGTATCACTTTACCATTGACTGTGTTCCTCCAGGTGATGTGTGCCCTTCACAGGGCATCATCACCCGTGCCCAGCTCATAAGAATCATACTATGGCACTCAGGGCTCCAAAACATTATCCCATGGCACTGAGTATAGCATCTGCAAGAGGTTATACCCATGAGGTTTAGAAGAGCAACTCCACGTGGTGCAATCAGGTCATAAGTTGCAGAGCCACTCTTTAAGTGCAGCGCACTCAAAGCAAGTCTTACATCAGTCCAGCTGTGTCGCAGGTGCAATATGGCTGGCAGTGAGGCTAGCAGCAGAGACCCTGGCTGGGGTCCTGAGCCTTCCTAGACCTGCCTGGATGCGCCGCTGATTTGATTTGGATTTGCTCAGAAGGCCCTCATTCTGCAAGGAAGTCAGCCACGCACTCAGCTCCATGCACAGCAGTAGTCCCTTGGGATAAAGCAAATCACTGCCATATTTAAACCTGGACAAACAGCTTCCACCTGGCTTCAGCCACAAACAATTTGGCTGTGCTGCCTGAGACTGCTCCCAGAGGGACCTCCCAGGGCAGGACCCTTCAAGGGGACAATGGGCTGCTTGGCCTCTTCTCCCTTCTGAGAATATCTTGTAATTGAAGGACTGTGATAATCTCATATCGCTGCTTACGGGGTGGAACGCTGCAATCTTACACAGCTGAATAACCATCACAAGATGTTTTTCTTCATAACCTGTTGTTACATCTCATTTAAAATGAAAATGAACTCCCACTATTAGGGCATTCATTCTTTTTGCTTTGATCTCCAGTGGGTGGAAATGTTGAGAGCTAAACCACATTGTCATTGCCTATTACACCAAATTTTATGTAACAATAAATAAACAAAAAAAAAAACCACCAAACCCTGCATAAACGTTTTAATATGTAATAAAACAATATACTAAAGCAGGAACTAGAGGACATTTGATGAAAACAGAAGACAGCAGATTCAAAACAACAGGTATGCTTGTTTGTAAAATGAAGCGGTGGAATTCCTTTCTACAGGATGTGTGGACACTAAGGGTTTACTGATACTCAGAGACTGGATATGTTCCTGATGGAGAAGTCTGTGTCTGGCTGGCAGGGCTTTGGATACAGATGTCTACCACAGACACCTGGCCACCTTCTGCTATCCTTAGTGCCACCTCCTTTAGCCACTGCCGAAGGTACATCAGCTCTAGGATGACCGCCGCGTGCTTGAACAATGTTCAAATCCCTCAATGATTCACAGCTTTGGGCAACAAAGCAATTTGTAGTACATAACACCCCATTTTAGCAGGCCTGCTGAACCTGGGAGCTGTGCTGCCCATCTGTGAACACAACCTACTAGCATTTATCTACCTCTGCTGGCACACAGACAGACTTCTTTCATTTGCAACAGGCTTCTGTGGCCCACCTGCTCCAGAAAGACACAGCCAGTGACATAAGTGTGACAGCTCACATGTTGGAATGTAAGAGAGAGAGTGATTTGTGCAAGACTCAGGTTTGAAGACAGCAGCCTTGCTTTGTTAGTTTTTGCTATAGGCATGGAAAACTTGGCTTATGCTGCTTTAGGTGGTGTGTAATGTATTTCTTGTAGCAGACAGGTAAAGCACGAGATGAAGACTGGAAAGGAAGCTATTATTTCTGACAGGTCCAATTTATTGACAGTGTTAGTTAGCTAATTGACACATTAAAGTGCTGAACCATGAACATGTTTACCCAGAGGTCCTCTAAACTTTTATTTATGTCTGAACCTCCTAGGAAAACCAGTAAATATTCACCCCAACTAAAATATCCAACATTTGCTAGTAACCACAGGGCTGAAATTCAGTTTTTCCTGAAGGTCAATACACAGTTTTAAAATAGGTAGAGGGTAGTGAGACACCAAGAAATAATTAACTCACTCACTCAGAAATCATTTTCAATTTTAAACAGCATGAGCTGGAGGACTGCTCAGTTCTGCTGAATGAATAACCTTTCTCACTAAATAATTCACCAAATTGGGCAGGCCAGCTATAGTAGGGCTTGTTTCAGTTCACCAGAGCAGTCAGCCAACTGGGACACATTTTTAAAACAAAATACAAGAAAAAAAAATCCCAATTTACACCAGTACTGTGGAAAAGCAGAAGGCTCTAGCAGTCCCACGAGGTTGACTGGAGCATTAGGAAGCATGAAAGGTTGAAATCAACCTTTTCACCAAATCAAACCTCCTATTGCTTAGATCCTAGATTCAAACTCTGTATAACATTTGGCTGTAAGAGGAACTAAACCTCTTTTTTGCTTTCAAGAAAGCAAGATTATATTGGTCACCAAGACTTACAGGGTTTGTTCTGCTCGAAGAAGAAAAGGATCTGGGGAGACCTTACAGCAGCCTTCCAGAACATAAAGTGGGCCTACAGGAAAGCTGGAGAAGGACTTTTTACAAGAGTGTGTAGGAGACAGGACAAGGGGAAATGCCTTTAAACTGAAAAAGGGCAGATTTAGGTTAGATGTTCGGAAGATATTAGATATTAGGAAGAAATTCTTTACCGTGAGGTGAGACACAGGAACAGGTTACCCAGAGAAGCTGTGGATGCCCCGTCCCTGGAAGTGTTGAAGTTTGGATGCAGCTTTGGATCATCTTTGAGCAACCTTTACTAGTAGGAGGTGTCCCTACCCATGGTAGGCAGGTTTGAACTAGATGGTCTCTAATGTCCCTTCTAACCCAAAACATTCTGTGATACTATGATGATGAAGAGGCATGAAAAAGGGAGCTGTCTATTTTTTCACAGTCCTCCACTCAAGACTAAGACCTGTCCTTTTCCAAATATTTATTGTCTGTATTTGCACCAGCTCCTGCAGGAAACTTGTCATGTACATACCAACCACCCAAATGAAGCTCCCAAGCAGCAAAAAGCCATGTGTTTCAAACAGACAAGCAGACAAACATGCATTGCTCATAAAGTCATGTTTAGCAGCATTCCAAGAGAAACCTATTTCAAGGTGGGTTGTTTTTTTTTTTTGTTTTGTTTGGGGTTTTTTTTTTTCGTTTCAAACAAATGTGTTTTGTCTTGCACTGAAATTCATCTTGTTAGAGCTTCATCCTTCTTGCCTCGCTGCTCTCACACTTGCCTCATGCTTACAAAGACTTAGAAGGCATTCATGTACTCATATCATATGACACTATGGAAAAAAAATATATATGCAAAGTTCTGGGGATTGCCACTTTCACAATAAATGCCTCTGGTGGCATTTTGCAGTCTACATCATGTGAAGAGGTAGCCTTACAGATACAGCACAGATTCCTTCCAAAAGTACACACCCATTGCTTTTGTATGTCTTTCTAAGTTCTAATACCCTCTTTTAGCTCATAATTGAATTTTTGTTCAGCTCTTTTCTTGCAAAAGGTCATCAGATCCACTGTAGGAAACATGGAAACTGATACGTCCTCTTTTGGGGGAGGTGGTTTCATCAGTAAATTTCCACCTATGACAAGTGGCACAAAAAGTAAACCCAAAATGACTTTAAGCCCCACAGACAGGAAGAGCATTTTTGCTTGCATAAAGAATGTAGGGCTCAGCACTTAATGAGGGCTGGCCAAATTGGTTTCTTCTATAGGAATGCATAAAGGTGGAAGGGGACCACAAGCAATTTTCTCTGGAAGCCACTCGTGTGGAGTGATGGCCTGAAAGCCATGATGGTCTGCTGTGCCATCTCACAGCAAGTGGGGCAGGACAGTCCAGGCCCACTCCATGACAGAAACCAAAACAAAGGTGAAGAGGAACCATCTCCTGAGCACCCCTGACCTGAACTATGACACTGCTTCTGAAGAAGGAAGGACTTCTCCTGCACTCCACAGGAGAACTCCAGCAACTGGCATAGAATCACAGAGTCACTGAGGTTGGGGTAGGGAGGGACCTCAGAGGTCATCTGGTTCCTTCACATAGAGCAGGTTCCTCAAAGCATGGTCACTCCACTTTCTTTCCCCCTCATTTTGCCCCTGATCCCCTGGAAGACCTGAGCAGTCTTTCGGGATAAGAAGTCCAGCTTACTTAGAGGTTTCCAATTTGACCCAAAAAAAAATATTTCTGTAGAAGAGGAACTGCTCTGAGAGGCAGATCCTCTCCATCTCTGTGATGAAGGAGTGGAGCTGAGCCACATTTCCCTAGGACAGCAGAAATATTTTTAGGAATTTTCCAGTCATGCTCTACCATTTTGAGGAGAGCAACATATTGTCACTACATGTCTCTTTACAGGGTTATTATTTCAGCTCACAAACACTTCCCTGAGAACAGCAAGCAGATCTGCCCTGTTTGTGTATTCTGAGTCCCCCACCTGAGGATGGAGTCAGGAAGTTCCCATATTCCCAGTCACCAGGAATGGGATCCACCTTGGGCATGTAAGTCTGGGCAAAGGGGAAGAGGAGGGAAGGAAGAGGCTAGACAAGGGCTGAGGCAGACTTGTCCTCTCGTTGAGACACAAATTCTTTAAGCCACGAGTGACACACCGCAGCCCTGAAGTGCACTCCCCACGGGGGAAGGGTTAGGGTGAAGAGGGGACATACACACCCACAGTCAGCTGCTGACAGGCTCCCTGCAGAGCTTGAAACCACAAGGAAGGGAGTCTGGGCAAGGCTAGCTACAGAAAGCACCCCTGACTGCAGTGCTGCCCCTCTGACCCCACCCAGCTTGCCTGGTCTGTGCTGGGGGTACATCACTCTCTCTCCAGCCTGCCTTTCATTCACATTGTGCCTGGGTGCCAGAATCTGCCCCCAAAGCATTTAAAGATGCTGCTGAGAAACACTGAAGCCAAGAACTTTCTACTACTGAAAAACAACCTGGCCAGAAGGGTTGGGACAGGGCCCTTCCAGATGTGCATTTCAGACTTACTTCTGTCCAAAATGAGCTGGTGACTCGTTCACTGTGCACAAGGGACCTCAGAAACTCATTCTTTGGCCAAGTGGAACGTGCTACCCCACACTCAAGGTTTCAGTGCACAAGCATGTGGGGGAAAGGAGGGAAAAGATCTTGCTGTCAAGTGTTGTATTCTTTTTGAAAATTTAAATGTTCCAAATTCTTCGTACTTTGCAACTGTGCTTTTCTTACTTTAAAATCAGATTCACCCAGACCTAAAAGAACAGCTAAACAATAGGTTCAAGGGATCCAAAAGGTTTCGCACCAACGATCACTCCACGCCTGCCTGCACAGAGACCCCTGCTCCTTGCCCAGTCCTGGAAATTACACTCTCAGCTGCTACACTTGGCCACAGAGTGACTGATGTCAGTGGAGGCCAGCCAGCTCTCCTGTCCCTTCAGAGGAACAGGCAAATTCCTCTGCTGCCACAGGGCTGGGTCAAAATAATGTCTGGGAACGGCACTTCTGGCCCTGAGGGAAGCATCCTGCAGTGGTGGTGCTTGAGGGCTGCCTGTGTTACCTCCTTTTGGTATCTTGGCCTCTTTCAGCCTTTTCACATACAGAGGTTAAAGGGTTTCTGATATTGGTACTAACGTCATGCTCATATTAATCCCTGTTACAATTAGTATTAATCTCTCTTAGTGATTAGATTAACAGACCTTCCTTTCTTCTTAAACAGAGCTTTTACACCAAAATACCTGCTCAGACTCCAGTGCAAAGGGAATGTCTTGCCAGACTGTGATCAGTAGGCATGATCAAAGCCAGTGGCACACTGCATATTGCATTCATTTATAACTATAAAAACTTAGAAAAGGTGCAATAATCTTAGAAGCCTTTCCTCCCTTTCTTTACAGCCACTTCTGAAGCTATAAACCGATGTTAGACACGCTTCTCCTGTTTCTACCAGCCACGATCGGTGTGGACTTATCAACTAAAAGTTTAGTTGTAAAGATTTCCTGCAGTGAATCAGTTTCCCAGTACAGCTTCCTTAAAGGGCAAAAATGTTTCCCCTTAACGAGGGAAGAAACGCAGCACCAACTCAATCTTTGGTTTCAAGCCCTATAGCAAAACTCTTAGCTTTGCTTCAAAATAGCACTGCCCTAAAGCTGAGCAAAGCTATGCATCCCTTTTGCATACCTTTGCATCCCTGACTGCCCTGAGCTTTCACACTGTCATTTATCAATAAAGCAATTACATCTGAGTTAATAACCACTTAGCAAAACCAGCAGAGGAACATTAATTAAAACAAAACGACGCCAAGGCTTGTTCTTCTCCACCGACCGTTGCACGGCTGGCAAAACCATAAAAAAGAGGAATGTCACGACAGTCGGGAAATAAATCGGCAAGAAAAATCTGCCTGCATTCTTCTTGTGTCAAATCCACATACACACTCTTCTGATGGGGAAAAAAGGCAGGTAGTGACAGTACGAGAGGCCAAACCGGACACTCGGGCACCAAATATAATCTCAACTAATGGGTTTCTGGGGGCAAAAAACCCCACTTGCACAGGTGTGCATAAGCAGCCCGCTGCCGCCTGCCTGGGGAGACGGGAGCACCTGCCCACGAACCCGCGGGGGAGCCGCCTTCGTCCGGGTCCCCGCCGCCCCCGGCCCCGCTCGGCGCGCCCCGAGCCCCCCGCCCGCCCGCCCCGCCGAGCCCGGCCCGGGAGCGGCCCCGGAGCTCCCGCCGAGCGGCACAGGGACACCGGGAGGTGTCATCGGGGTGGGGGTCAGCGGGAGCCTGACCGTCCAGCGCCAGCATGGATGGGAAGTCCTTGCAGTTGGAGACGCCGGTGGAGTCGGTCACGCAGGTCTTCCAGAGGTTGGCCCAAAAGGTGGCGGTGGTGATGACCGTGCCATCGATGGTGGACACCTTCCAGTAGTCGGTGGGCAGCGTGGAGGACACCAGCACCCATCCCGAGATGGTCAGCAGGAAGGCGATGATCTCCGCCGACGTGCTCGCCATGGGCCCGGCAGCAGCGGCGGGCGGCGCGGAGCCCCGGCGGAGCCCCGGGCGGCGGATCCCGGCGGCAGCGGGCGGAGCCGAGCCGAGCCGAGCCGAGCCGAGCCGAGCCGAGCCGAGCCGAGCCGGGCGGGGCGGGGCGGGGCGGGGCGGGGCGGGGGCGGCCGCGCAGCCCAACCAGCACCGGCAGCTCCCGGCATCGCCCCGGACCGGCCCCGCCCCGGCCGGGCCCGGCATCGCCCCGGGCTGCGCGGAACGGAGCCCAGCACGGCCCCGCGGGGCGCTCCCCGGGCTGGCCCAATGAACCAGACCCGAAAGCAAACAGCGGCACGACCCGTAATGCGGGGTTGGATCCCCCTTCCTCCGCAGGTGCCCGTGCGGGGGTGGAGAGGGGATGGCAGCAGCGGGACAGGTGCATCCTTAGCATCTCCCTCCCAGCTGCAGGTTTGCGTCTCTTTCCCTATGACCCCGCGCCATCCTCCCCACAAAGAGCCTCGCCAGGAGAGTGGCTTCGAGGAATCCTTGTACAATACGGGCGTGCCGACCGCGAGCGCTCCGTATTCCTACAGGGACGTAAACTTTTGAAACGCAAAATAGAGTTTTTTAATCCTCTGAATTTCAGCTGGCCCCTGATATTATCCAGCCACAGGTGATACAGCGTTTGACACCTGTTATAGCAACGTGAGGTGATGAACTTGGGATTTTCTACCTCAGTTTTCATGCAGTGGCATTCGAGCCTGCAGCTCACAGGTGGAGCATTATCCTCAGTGGTTTCTCCTCGTTTGAAGCTGTTTACTTTCCACATCAGTAGTATATTTGCCATTGATGTGGAAAGTACACTGCCGGTCTTTACTTTCCTTCTATTTATGTCAAAACTATTGTTACATTTTCTAAACCTTTTTGCCAGATGGGCAATCACTGGAGGATAAGAAGCCATATTTGCATCATTATTCTTCTGATGAATGTGCTTTGGTTTTGCCGTGTGGACACAAACCCGGATGTAATCACCTTACAGACATATATTAAAAAAAAAAAAAAAAAAAAAGAGAAAAATCTCAGAGTTGGGTGTACCTTTGGATGTGTGTCAGAGCTCAGTGGGAACAGGGTGTTTGTTGATCTGTCAGTGCTCCAGCAGGATAAAAGGGGGTCCACAGACACATTTAGTGACACAGTGGCTCTCTGCCTGCTCTCTGCCTCCTTGGTACCCTCTGACTTTCAGGTGACGCAGTTCCCTGCATTGGCAGAGAAGAGGGACTGGGAAAAGCAGGCAGGAGGCTTGTTTGCACAGCAGCGTTGGGCATGGGGCATGCTGCAGCTCCATTCAACCTCTGTGCCAAGACGCCTTCCTCTCTCCCCAGGAGGGAAAGAAACAGTGTCCTGAAGAAGGTGAGCCAGCCCCCTGTGTGGTGTCAGGCTGTAGCCAGAGCTCGCTTTGGAACACTGGGATAACTGTAGATCCAAGTCCCATCTCCGTGATACTATGGTCTAGTTATTGTAGGGCATGGCAGCAGGAGGGAAAAAGGAAAGAAAGATTTTTTCAATATTTCCCCCCATCATAGTGCTTTGAGATCTTGCAGTCTGGAATTATGTTGGTCGTGGTAATGTAGATCAATCCAAGCTATCAACTAGGATCTAATCAAGTCTGAGGTAGGAGACTTGAGTCCAAACTTGGGTCATCGTGTTTCTTGACATGCGAAGCTCACCTATTGTTTTGTGGATAACACTGCTTTGCTTGGTGAATCCAGGGAGCAGCATTTGGGCAAATTTTGGCCAGGGCCTATCAGAACTTTTTGGTGTGCTGTCATGCAATAACCAGAAGGCTGGAGTGAGTGTTGAAGGACAGGACAGGAACACAGCCGGGACACCTCTAGGCCTGAGTCTGAGCTCCTGAGTCTGGGAAGGAGAGGAAGAGGGTCTCCCTGAAGAGCAGAGGCACCACTCCCCAGAGGGCCAGCAGAAGTGGAGGCTGGTGAGTGTCCCTTCTGAGGGTGGGCAGTCCTGCTGAAGCTGCTGTGGCCTCTGGCTGTGATGTCCAACAGCCATTTGTGCTGTCCCAGACCATGCTGCTTTCAACAGAGCCAGACTTGATTGCCATGTACAGCATGGATCCACGTCTCTCTGAGGGCCACCTGTCTGCTGCCAGCAACTTCAGGCTGAGCCCATGCCGGTGGCTTAGGACACATGAAATTATTTCAACCTCAAACCCACTCTCTGCCTGCCCATAAGGATCCTTCAAGCAGGGATAATTTATATGTTCATTCCCTTGTAAGCCCTGCTTTATCCAGAATGTTGTAAAGTGGCCTGAGTGTACAGGAGAACGAGATTTGCTTTAGCTTCAGGGAAAGGCTCCTCCTTTCATCTCCTGACACTGTTGCTCCTGAGGATATTTTATGTTACTAGTCCAGTTGTTACCATCTTTCTCATCTAAAATCAGAGCAAGATGTGGCACTTCTGATCTCAACTTTAGTGATGTAAACCCAAAATGACATAGTGCACAGCTGAGCATTCCCCCCAGGCTGAAGAGTAAGGGAAGTTGCAAGATAACTCTTCCATGGTGACATTTTCTTCATGCTGGCTGGAATCTGTAAGGATAAGACACTGGAAAACATTCATCTGGGAGGCTGTCTTTCTCCTCTGTATATTTTTCTTCAGCTTCTTTCTCTTGGGCAACTGCAAGTCCCTTTACAGTCATGCATCTTCCAGTTTCCCTGGATACTGTGGCCTGTTGATGTGGTAGGAGCTTTAACACCCATATGAAGACATTTCTATATCTCTCTTGTACCTCTGTCTTCCTGCTACCACAGCTCTGGCATTGGTTTTGCTTACTTGGCTTTCTTAGCTATTTATAGTTTATGTAGTAGAGCAAAAGACTTGGCCTTTGTTTGGTTTTCTTGTTGGATTGCTTTTTTGAGGGTTTTTTTTGTTCCTGTGTTTTGGGACAAGTTATGACTTGGGAAGTTTTTGAAAGTTCCTCAGGATGCTGTGGGACTGATTTTTGTTTTCTTCTGTTCATAAGCTGATCATGTCAATACAATAGCACAGTTTTTTGCTGGGTCATTTGATGAGTATGTTCCAAGGGGAATAAACCCTTGGACTGGGGACTGGGTTTATTCCCCTAGATTTAAGAAAGATGCTCGTCTTTTTTTAAGAAAAACAACCCTTGTGTTTCATTTTTTCTGGCAAATTTCATCGTCTCTTGAGCATAAAAGTAGCATTTATAGGAGAAATATTAGTATGTGTTTAGAATAGGCTACTTCATTTGGAAGGAACCTATGTTGATCATCTAGTCCAGCTGCCTGACACTTCAGAACTGAGCCAAAGTTAAAGCGTGTTACTAAAGTAAATGTCCAAATACCTCATAAACACTGATGGGTTTGGGGCATCAGCCACCTCTCTAGGAAGCCTCTTCCAGGGTTTGTCCATGCTCTTAGTAAAGAAATGCTTTTCCTAATGTCCAGTCTGAACCTTCCATGGCACAGCTTTGAACCATTCCCACGCATCCTATTGCTGGATTCCAGAGAGAAGAGATCATCTTTAACTTCCCCCCTCAGGAAGCTGCAAAGAGCAATGAGACCCCCCCTCAGCCTCCTTTTCTCCAAACAAGACAAGCCCGGAGCACTCAGCCACTCCTCACAGGACATGATTTCCAGCCCTCTCACCAGCTGCTGTCCTCCTAGTGATGCATTCAAAGACCTCAACATTCATCTTAAATTGTGGACCTAGCACTGACACAGCACTCAGGGTGAGGCTGCACCAGTGTTAAAGAGGAAGGGATGATCCCCTCCCTTGACAGGTTGGTGATGCTCTGTTTTATGGACCCCTGGAAGGGATTTGCCCTCCTGGCTGCCAGGACACTTGGCTGACTCACACGGATCCTGCTGCTGCTGACCAGCACCCCCAGATCCCTTTCTGCAGGGCTGCTCTCCAGCTGCTCCTCTCCCAATTTATACTTATTCCCACTCTGTCCTAGGTACAGAAACCAGCATATGGACTTGTTACATTTAATCCCATTAATCATTGCCCAATGCTCCAATGTATTGATATCACTCTGCAAAACCTTTTGTCCCCCAAGAGTGTCAACAGCACCTCCCGGGCTGGTGTCATCAGCTAATGGTGTGTTCAAACCCTGCATCCAGATTGCTGATATTGAACAGATCTGGCCCCCAGGAATGAGGTGTGAGGAACACCACTGGTGACCATTGACCATCCAGATGTAGCCCAACTACAACCCTTTGGACTTTGTCCTTCAGCCAGCATACCATGAATCCATTCATCCCACAGCTGGACAACTTGTGCAGAAGGATGCTGTAAGGGACAGTATGAAATGACAGTAAGGGACTTAAATCCAGAAAAACTCCATGCCCCATCTTCCCTTCATCCGCCAGGTGGGTGACCTTATAATAGAAGGATATGAAATTAGTTAAACAGGATTTTCCCTTTGTGAGCCAGTGTTGACTGTGCCTGGGGATTGCATTGTTCTTTAAATGCCTTCTGACAGTACCCAGTGTGATCTTCTCTGCAACTTTTCCAGGAACTGAATTTAGACTAACAGGTCTGTAGTTCCTTGGGCCTTCCCTCACATCCTTCTTGTTGATTGGAATAACACTGGCTAGCTTCCAGTCAGGAGAGACCAACCCCAGGCTCCTGAGGTTTTTGAATTACATACATTTTACAAATCAGGCTGGAATATTAATAAATAGTTGAATTTTTATAATGTACAAACTTTTATTATATTGGCTTGTACAGAAGAAGACTTCAGAGACAGCTGTGCTCTCAAGTCTGAAATACAGGATATTATTTTAGCTCTTGCAGGCTCAAAATTACAAGTAATCATTATTGCCTCATAAGTTAAACACTGGATGACAACAGCATTTGTTCTGCAGCCAGGATAAGCAGGCTAGGGTCGTCATGCCTTTGTCCCAGAGTAATTTTTCTTGTAATTTTACCATGCATAGGTTGGGCAATTTGCGACTCTTTCCTGGCTTTGCCATGTTATGATTTCCAGGGTGCCTAGAGCACTTGTGCAAAAGGAAAAAGTCCCAACTTTGTTTTTCTAGGCTGAAGGACAGCTTCCTTGTCTGCTAGGGTTTTCCTGAGAGTCTGAATATTGAAAAAGTAAGGCAGATATGGGGAACATGGACAGGCTTATAAAAGTGTCAACACCAGGGTCTGTTGACAGTGCTAGATCTGGGGAGGGCACCCCAAACTGGCATGTACATTAGAGGAGATTAACATAACAGTAAGTGAGGAGCTTGCACGGTGCTCTGCATTGTGCAGAACAAAGTGCTGCCTGCAAAATGGGCAACCAGATCCTCTTCCTCAAAAGAGAGCAAACAAAAGAATGTTTGAAAAAAAAAATCCATCAGATTGGGAACATCAGTTAATAATCACCAGTCCTCACTGGGGGTGCTATCGTTGTTTTTCTTAAGTGGTGGAAAAAGGAATTAAATTAAATTACTGCATGTCTTTTGTAAACTGCCAGGACAAGAATGATTTTTAGCTATGCAGTTCATATATTACATAACAAAAAGTAAAAAATTAATAGGAACTGACAATCCAGAGCATTTTAAAAGAGTGAAAAGTTGCATTCCGCAAGCCATAAACTTTCCCCTCTCCCTCTCTCTGTTCAGTGCATTCAGACATTACTGACTTTGTTTCTTGACACTGTGATTAATGCTTTGTTTCTTTCTTTCTTACTTTCTTTCTTTCTTTTTTTTTCAGCTTGCCTTAATTTTGTTGAGAAAAGCCTGTGTTGTTCCCTGAAAGTTCGTAATACAATCTTTTAAAAATAGATATAACCTGTTTAACAAACTCAGCAGGAAATGTGAAGTGCATCTCCTACTTTCCTGGAGGTGCATTCCTGCTGGCCAACAGCACAGGTGCTTGTCTGTCAGAAGTGGCCGCCACATCAAATTAAGTTTTGCTAAGCACAGGCAGGTTGCTGTGGAAAGGCAGGAAACCTCCAGACAGATTTTAAGAACATATGGCCCTATGTAATTTAGAAAGTTTGCAAAATGTTAGAAAGCTTTTAAAATAAAAGAATATTGTATCTAATGGAATTTAAAAGGATTTAACTGAGATGGCAGGCAGAGAGGCAAATGGTTTTCCAGAGCAGTTGGGGTTCAGAAGTGATCCTTGCCAGTGAGCCATAAAGATAAAGAAGTTGAGTCCTGACCAGTGTCTGAGTGGCAGGACAATGTTTGGATATCAGTGTCCCTGCAGTGGGAGCACTTTCCCACCGAGCATGTCCTCTGCCCTCGTGTGCCACAGCTGGTTTCTGCTGTTTCCTGAGCACCTGCTAGATCTGGGCATGAGGAGTTTGTCATTTTTCACAGGCACCAGGATAGCTCCCAGCCAGAGGACACACAGAAGCCAAGCTGACCCTCTGTGGGGAGCACAGCAACAGGACAAGGGGCACAAGTCGGAAGGCAAGAAATACTCTTTAGGTGTTAGGAATAAATTGGTTACCAGGAGGATGGTCAAGCACTGGGAGCAGGCTGCCCAGAGGGGCATCTCCCTCCTTGGAGGTGCTCAAGACTTAACCGGTCATGGCCCTGAACAAGCCCATCTGATTAGATGTGTTTTGGACTAGATGACCCCTGCAGGTCCCTCCTAACCTGTCTTTATTACCCTGTGATTTTTTTTTTTACCTCACTGGAGCAGATGGAGGAGCACTGGGCTGCATTTGACTTATTATAGCTCTAAGTGGCACCCAGGTGCACTAATGATCACAGATTATATGTTATGCCCAGAACATGATTCCATGTGGTTCCTGCTACCCTGTTATTTAGCACACATGTTGGAATCTTCTTTTCACAGATAGGTGCATTTCAGTTCATAACAGCAGTGCATTTAACTACTTTTTCAGCTGTTTACACAGAGGGAAATTTTCCATGGTCATCCTCTTTTTATTTATTTTTGCAGGATGCCTCTGGACATGCTAGAGAAAACCCCAAGAGGAGCATGTGACACAGAGACCTTTAGCTCTGCCAGTGTAATACCCTTCCTGAGACAGCAGAGCAGGGATGAAAAGAAGAGATGAGCTCCTGGAAAAGAGGGACTCATTTCCCAAGTGGATGCAGGAGCAAAGATGTTCAGTGTGTGCTTCAGCTGACAGGGGGTGGCAGCAGCTGGAGAGGGAGGTTGGGGAGATGTGGGGTGACTGGCAAGGGCCCTGGAGGAGGCAGAAATAAGCTGCAGCAGAGCATGAGTGAGGTGATCATTTACACTGTGCACTTTACCTAGCCCTGCTTAGGTGTAGCCTGGCCCTCACCATGCATGTGTCCCAGTTTCCAATTTGAAGGAAGGGGAGAGAGGAGAAGGTGAGTTTCTGCCTTTTACCTTCCCACCAGCATCTCTCTCTGCAAGGAAGCTCTTCCATATGCCTTCCACTGGTTCATCACCCCAGTTTCCTCAGGGGCTCCTTTTTTATTCAGGGAATGGTTGTGCCATGAAGAGGGTGCTGTGGTTTTCTGTCCCTGGCCCCACTGTTTGTCAAGCACCAATTGTCCCAGCTTGTGGCATAGAAAGATTTAATTTAACCGAGAACCTGAAAACCACAACCTGGAGCAAAGCAGCTTCTGCAGTGCAATTAATTTCAGAGCAAACGGACTGGGATCAAAAAAGGTCACGGTGACAAAACAGAGTTAAAAGCTGTCTTAGATCAACATGCTCAAGCAATTCAGAAACAAAGGGAATAAGGAAATAATATGTGACAGATTCAAAAATCAATAAACCGGTTGTGATTAGTGTGCATTTGATCCATCATCAATACTGCTCCTTTTGATCCTTCTGGATTGATTTGGTTTCTCATGTGGTGTGTGTGTATTTCAAAGAGAAGTGGGTAAAACCCTCCAGTGAAAGGTGGGGGTTGCCCCCAGGTGTAGAGGCTCTTGGATAAAGATGACAGATTTAAAATCCAATTTAAACTTTATGAGCTTAAGAAATCATAAATAAAAGTGGCAGTAATGAGATATGAGGAGCAAAAAAAAAGATCTTAAAACATAGGTGTCAATGTCAATGTTTTTGTGCTGGGGGACATGATCAAGTTCCCCTCATCTTCCCATCTACTGAAAGCACTGCCTACTCAAAAATTGGCAGGATCAAATGAAATTGGAAATTTTTTATTGTACCAAGCAACACTTCAGCTCATTTTTGTGTGCAATCTGTGTGCAGCACCATGTTTTTCCCATTTCTTCAGTGCGGTGTTTGGCCAGCCTCCATGCTGATTCTTGAGGAAACAGTCCACTAGTGCTTGTAGTAAATGAAGCAGTATATTACCTAGGAGAAAATTCATTTGGACTGCTTATTTTTGCTGGGTCACAGTCCAGAGTAGCCAGCAAGACATGTGCCAAGGGCAGGACATAATGTGCTTTGCCTGTTATGTTAATGCTTTCATGGTCCCATACGGAAAGTATTTTTCTTCCATTACATTGCAGTAGTTCTACCTTGCCATTGCCCTTGCAAAGAAATAAAGCCTTTTCCACTGATAATAGAGATCCAGGTATGCGTTGTGGGGTTTTCTTCTGTTTTCCTCTTGGTTCTCTTCTTTGTTCAGGTGTCTTTTCTCAGCTGATTTTTTATTTCAGTGGCTCATTTATGTGCTCATTGCAGCTTTTTAATTCACTTTAGCTGCAATCTGGGTGAAGAAGGGCAGAATCACTTTTGAAAATTCATTATTAAAACTATGTAAAGTGTCTTTTTTTAATATATCAGAAATGCATTTTGTCTTTTAGAAAAGGAGAAATTCTTAAACAGTTTTTGCTTAAGTTGCAGTTTGTAAGGTGGGAAACTGAGCATGTTTCTGATTTTGGCAGTATTATATGGATTTAAATATTGCACTGCACTTTTTATTTTCTAAAAAGTTACATAGTGGGAGACAATGGGATAATGCAGAAATCTCTTTACTTGGTTCTAGCTCTGGGAAAGTTCAGTTTCCTTTTCTTTTCCATTGTTTGCAGTAGTTATTTTATGTGGACAGGAATCAGAAAATCTTTCAACAGCAAATTCATGTTTCAGAAGTCTCCAGGTGACAAAACGGTGGATTTTGATTGTAAATTGCTTGTCAAATACCAGCAAAATCAAAATGCCAGCGGATGCCAAACATTGAGACTGGAGACACCAGTGTGTTTGATTTTCTTTAATGACTGCTCTTTGTTTTTCTACTGGATTGCGCACTATTGACAAAAATTACTTTCAGTGATGTCTGAGGATTAAGGATTTATTTGGAAAGATGGCCCAGAGCATTTTGTTCATGTGGTATTCTGGGAACTGTTAACTTTTCTAAATACATACAAGAAAAACCTGATTTTGTAAGAGAGAGTTAGGACATGGCATGCAAAAGCTACAGGCTTACTGCATCCATTAGAGAACTGGACACAAACGTTATAATTTAGCTGGAGGAAGTGTTTGTGCAATCGCTGAATACACTGTTAGTGTGAAGTTCTGTGCTTTAGAATGAGATGCAAACATAAAAATGCATGAAATTCTATTGCCAGCCAGAAATCCCACCCTGTCGCCTCCAGTCCCATTAAATCCAGGACATCTCTGGAAAGTGTGAGGTTTTATGCAAGGAATTTTCCTGCCTGTAAAGGAAATTTGGGGGCATGCTGTAGGCAGCAGCTCACAGATGCCTTAGTGCAGGCTGCTCGGTGACTGGAGCCGTGTGGAGCTGCAGCTCTGTGCCAGCCATTGTCCTCACCAGGCACCTTCCAGTGACACGTCACATGCCCTGAGCTGTGAAAATATTGATTTTGGGATCACATGCCTGAACAAGTCTCAATTTTCCTCCCATCCCAAACAGGATCTAAGCTCAGACTGGGATCCTCGTTGAGCAGGTGTATGCCCTGGAGGTTGCTCCAAGCCCTTTGCCTGCCCATTCTTTGCAGAAGGTTTTATCCACCTCCACCACAACTGTTCTCCAACTCTGGCAGCACCAGCCCCAGTGCTGCACATTTCTGCAGACTGAGGATGGCTTAAGAATGACCAAAAGCACAAGTGCCGCTCTCCTGCCTGCAGGCTCCCTCTATGTCAATCCACCACTTCTGTGGGAGTGATGGCTGCAGGTTGCCAGCCTCAGGCATGGGTCACTCCCCAGCTCTGTGCAGGGTGACCAGAGGAATGGAAGACATGACAGGTTTTGAGGACTGAGTTTAAAGCACAGAAATGATAAACCACAGTTAAATCAAAGGGAAAGCAATCCTCCCCTGTGTTCAACAGAAGTTAATTCTTGTGTTTTTCCAGCAAATCTCATGCCTAGAGAGCTGACTGAGCAGCCTCTGCTCGCCCACTCCAGTGGCCCAATATTGTCCTGGGTTCTTCAAGGCCTTCCACCTAACTTGTACACATTGGCTGCCTGTTCTCATCCCAGTGAATCACAGCATGAGTGGCTCAGCAGATGGGCATCTTGGGTTTGAAGCCCTCATCCCTCTGCCCCCCTCACATCTTCAGCAGTGGCTCCCACAGTGAGTGTCTTGTGCAAGCAGAAGCTGCCCAGTTGCCCCAAGAATCTCACAAGTGCCGATGTGTTTCCTGGCTTTTGGCAGGGAGCAGCAGCATCCTTGGATGCATGCCTGTCAGCTGAGAGGCTCCTTGCCCAGATGCATTTCAGTGATTAACCTGCTGCCTCTGTGTGTCAGCTTAGGGGTTTCCATGCCACACAAGAAAAGACAGGAAGGTTAGATTTGCTTGAACTCCCTGGGACTGGTGTGGTGTCCCAAGGGTGGGCATCCTTCTGGATATTCAGATCAATATCTACCACGTGGTTGGAGTGATGCAGAGTGCTGTAAATAAGGCATGTAACAGTTTGTGTTACAGGCTTGCTCTCCAAACAAGGCTTGGAGAAGTCAAGGGGGTCTGTTTTCCAAGGCAGGACTGTAAGAGGCCAGTGTCCTGTCTGTGCTGCCCCTGAACTCAGCCTTTCTTCTGTGAGACATTTCTCAGCACGCTGGTGGTCTGTTGGCTTGTGGGAATGGCCCCTGCCAAGCTCTTCAGGCGTGGAATAGGTCATTCCCTTCTCATTTGGAAAGTGTTAGGTTAATTTCTAATCAGAAGTTTCTTTGAACTTCTGAACTTTGAACTCAGCAAAAGAAGCCTTCTCTTGAGTACATCAAAGCTTGTCACTGTGCTCAGGGGAATGATTTATGCCACAAACTCATCATGCCAAGAAATTATCGCAAGTCCTTTATGTGGCACAGGCATCATTGAATGTATCAGTATGGACAAGTAAATAAAATAAAGCCATTAGTCCAGGATGCACACCCCTGAGAGCAGAATTTGTTCTGCAGGTTTTCAGGAAGGCTGAAGTACCAACCACTGATCTTTTACAAAGAAATCTCTCATGTGTTAGAACACAGCAAACAAGAACACTCATATAAATATTTATTAATTTATATTGAAAGGATGCGATTCAAATAATTTTATATATCCCTGTCTTATACTACGTCTCAGAAGAGATCAGGATCTCATCAAAACTATTATTTCCTAGATATTGGAGAAAAATTATTTGGCAACAACCTCACCAACCAGTTTCATGTTTTCTTAATGACATTAAACACATACACATCTCCATAAGTAAGCATTACCATTACAAACTGATGAAACCAATTCATAAAACTGCAAGAGAGGACTAATGGTTTAGGATAAGTAGAGGAGACTGAAACAACCCAGCACAGATACCATCCCTCCCCTCAGCAGATGAATGTTCTCCCTTTCCTTACAGAAATCTATTATAGGACACTACAAATGGTGACTATGACAGGGCCTCTCTTTATCTACAGAATTTCTTCTGCAATTGATATTCTTACATACTACTGCACACTACCCATATATCCCTAGGATAATTCATTACTAGAAGTGGGATGGGCATGTAATAATTACAGCTTTAATTATTAACTGTACATTAGCCTTATCAGGAATTATCTAGTTTTACTTAAAAAACAGAGAGATACTTCCTTTGTAATTCCTTTGTAGCTTTGCATTGCAGGACTAAAAACGCCCACCAGGACAATAGTTTCATTAGGATTTCGCTTTTCATTCCTTTTTTTTTTTTTCTTTTATACTGTCTGGGTTTAGAACTTGCTTTAGTGTGTAATCCATGACAGAGGAGTTCCCAAATGAGCTGGTTGTGAATCTCAGGTCACTATTGTTCCTCAGCTCCATTCAAACACCAGTTTACAACAAAGGATGACATTTTGTGTTGGTTTGTTTGTGCAACAGCTGAGCTTATTTGCAATAGGGAAGTAAAGTACTTGAGTCATGTCCGTTTGTTTTTGATAGGGAAACAGTAGTACTGAACTGAGAGGTGCTTCTGAGGTTTTTCCCTGATAACTTCTAGCATTTGATGCTGATTTCACTTTTTTTCTTGTATGGCTGCAGTCACGCCTGGTGAGATAAGCCATCTTAAGCTGTTCCTGATCCTCAGATGAGCACTGAGCATACTGTTTGGCACTTCTGTGGGCATGCTCTGTACTGTTGCAACACAATACTTTTCACTTTAGTGTTCCCTCACCTTCAGTGACTTGGCTCTATTGTCCCAAAATGTTTGCAAGCTTGGGAATACCCAGAGTTATGATGGTGGCCCTGTATAATCACCCTCTCATGCGATTTAATTTTGGAGTAATTTGTACTCATCAGCAGAGCTTGCCAGATTTTCTATTAGAAGGATGAAATTGCCAGGTCATGTCAATGAGCTCTAGTCCTGCTCTGCCTTGTGTCTCCCTTCAGAACAGCCAGGCACTGGTTCACACAATTATTTCCACATTGTGCATCCAGAGACCTGCAGTCTTATTTAAATTATGTCTGCTCATGACCAGCTCCCTAAATGGTTCACATAAAAAAACTAACTGCCAGTAGTACTTTCTTCACAAGGGGAAGTGGAGAGGCAGGTAATAATCTCTTGTCTCTCATGACCAGAGACAGGACCCAAGGGAATGGCATGAAGCAGAGTCAGGGGAGGTTGAGGTTGGATATCAGGAAATGTTCTTCACCCAGAGGGTATTTGGGCACTGGAACAGGGTCCCCAAGGAAGTGGCCACAGCACCAGCCTGACAGAGCTCAAGAAGTATTTGGACAATGCTCTCAGGCACATGGTGTGACTCTTGGGGATGGTGCTGTGCGGGGCCAGGAGTTGGACTTGATGATCCTGATGGGTCCCTTCCAACTCAGAATAGTCTGTCATCTAAGATTCTAGGATTATGAGCTCATCCTGGTGGCTTTTATTATTATTATTATTATTATTATTATTATTATTATTATTATTATTATTATTGTTGTTGTTGTTGTTGTTGTTGTTGTTGTTGTTGTTGTTATAGCAGTGAAGGATCAACACCAGAAGAGGTGAATCAGTGAGGGATTTACTTTCTTAATATTGGAGTATTTTATTGAAGGTGTGAAGCAGCTGTGAGCGCTGTTTCTCCAGCTCCTAAACCACTTTCTGATGCCCATGTCAGAAAGGATCTGTAAATGGTGCTGGTAAGGGTTGACCCTGCCTTCTGTATTAGTATGCTCATGTATTTTTTTTAGACCCTTGCTGCTTCTTAAATTACAACAATGCTACTACATTAGCTATCCCTGCCTGCTGGAAGTGAGGGTGAGATGCCTTTGTGCCTAGGAAGCAATTTTCAGACCAGAGACTGCAGAGAAATGCAAAATTTTGCCTACTTTTATCCACTGAGACCACAGAGGGCACACTGTGTAACCTCCCTGTTTGGCTGAACCATGGCTAGAAATGTGACAATGGTTTTGCACCTGAGCACGCAGAGACACCTTAACTGAAGAGTTTTTGTGTGATGACTGTTTCATATATGCTTAAGGGTCAGGGTTATGTCTTTGAGCTGAAAGAAACTCCTTGGGAGTGCAGAAATCACAGAAGAACAATGTTTGAAGATTGTGTTATATCCAGTGGAGGTGATACAATCTCCACAGCATTTGTATCTTTGAAATGAGTAATTATTTTGAATAATGATCCATGCTTGCTCATTTTCATGTGAGCAGTGATGAGGAAAGCTTAGCATGAAGGATTTACTTCAAGCTTTCAAACCCTTCCTCAAGATCCACTGGTCTGTGAAGTTTAAAGATCACTAAGGCCATGTGAATGGTAACAGGGATCGATGGCACTTGAATAAAGAGAGTTATCGATCTGTGTGACAGCTGCCATCACTAACAATGTGGTCTAACCACAGCGACACCTCTCTTCCTCTCTCTTTCCTTGCCAGCCAAGACTACTTCAATGCCTCTGCAAATGAGCCTTCATTCTGCTCTGTATTGCAACACTGATGGTAGCCCCACAAACAAAGTAATCAGAGCTTCCCACGAGTTCATTTACATTTGAAATGACTATGATGCAATATGACAAGTGGTGTTTGCCAATAAGCTCATTATAGGTAGCCCTGTTCCACGCTGTCACTGTAGAGCGTTTCCTGGCAAATGCAAGAGGTGGGATCCTGTTTAACTCAGATGGCCAAAGCACAGATGTCCACATCTGGGCTAGTCATCAGAGCTCCATGCTCCATAGTCAAAGGAGTCTGCAGAGCTACTCAGATGATAAATATATGATGAAATGGGAGAACTGTGTCCCTGAGTGCCTAATTCATTTTATTGACTGTGAAAGGAAGCAAAATGGGCAGATTCTTATGGAATCATCTATATTACAAATGTCATGGGATGAGATTTTTTACTGTCAGATATTTTAATGTCAAATCCCATATTTACAAACGGAGATATTTACAACCTTAAAAGATTTTGTCGTTCACAAATACAGGCTGGCAGGAACGTAGTGCTTTTGTATTGCTGGAGGTGAATTTTGCACCCTCTACTGGAAGATATGTTTGGTGCATATAAAACATGGAAAAGGGACATAGTTACAGTGAAGTTCTCTCCCCATTGTCCTACAGCAGAGTTGTTATATGCTGACTAAATCCTTAATTTTTTTTTTCTGATCACTTATGAGTACTGGCACACATGACTCTTGGTTTGTGAATTTACCAGCTGCCAAAGTTAATAATCAGACTGTGGCCTCTTGTGAAATATAATTTCCAAGCGAATACACGAAAGCTCAAAGGAAATAAAGTTTTTTATTATTTTTAAAATTTTCATTGGGATATATTCACCTGGAAAATCCAGAGCACAAAACAACATGGAAAGCCTGAATATAAGCTCCACTATGGCATTTTTGTAGTGACATTGTTTGATAAGTGTTAAGATCTATGCAGCTCTGAGTTCACATTCAGATCCTCTACCCAGTCACAGGAAAGCAAACAACAATTATTATTTCACTTGTAAGAAGAAAAAGCTCTTTTCAGGGTTACATCACACGCCTTATCTGCCTGAACAAGCAAATGTGGCAGGTGGATAATGCAAGTGAAAGAAATGGTTGGTCCTAGAGAGTCTGACTTTGGAAGAATGGTAATTTCGACTATCAAAAAAGAGAGAGCTGATAGTTTACCCTCTAAATGAGAAGTTCATTGTCTGAAACTTGAAGTGTGTGAAAAAGGCATGGAAGGAGTGTGGACAGCTTTCCAGGTGGGATGTGGACATTCCTGTCTCTGAGTTGTCTCATCCAATTCAGCTGAATGACACTTCTTCCAATCTTCAGATTTAAGCAGGATATAGTAAAATGGAGCATGTAGTTACCAGAGTCTGATATAATGAGTCTGTACACTCTCAGCAGAGGTGTTTGCAGGGAATCTGCTTTCCACTGATATGACATGGTCACATGCTGGAGGTGTATGATCACTCAGAATCTCACTGGATCCTGTCTGGGTATCAGTAAGCAAATAGCAAATAAAACATAATCAGATGGATTTGCTGTGTTAAATTTGCAAATATCACAAACTACTCTTTGCACTGCTGACAGACCCTGGTCACAACATCTTTGGCAGTCTTAGCCAAGGGTGTGAAAAGGATCAGCAAAATAATCAGTTCCCTCCAGGCATTCTGAGAAAGAAAAGGCGCTTTGCCAGGAATAAGAAATGAGATATGTTTTGTGAAATGAGCTGTTCTTCAGGCCAGTTCTTCTCCCCAGCTTGGATAAGGCAGGATCAAGCCAGTCATGGTACTGACAGCCAGCCTTGCTCTGCTGAGCTGTCAGGTATTACCTCTGCTTACTGTTCTTGAAAAGGGAGGAGCAATGGGGCAGCACATAGATATGAAAAGATGTAGACCCACTTCTGGGGAAAAGGACTAACACTGGAACATATATAAACATTTAGTGTCCAACCCTTTTGCCATTCCACAAAGAGCAGGCTGGGTCTCAGCTGCTCTTACCCACAACTACACAAAAATGATTATAGATATGCTCAGAGTTTTTGCATCAGTGAAAACCTGGGTCCTATATGCAGCTCCTGCTCTGTATTGGGTAGTACAGTAACCACCAGCATTCCATGTGTGATGGACTGAGTCCAGTATAGAGCTCCAGTAGCCCCCAACTATCCCCAGAAGCATCATTTGTTCCCTTGAAATGGAGAGCTTGCAGATCTGGCCATGCTCCACACCCAGGGAGCCTTGACTGCTCCCCACTCCCAGACATGGCTGTGTGAATTAGTGGCGGGCCCCATCTCCTGACAGCTTGAAAGGCAGCATGGCTTCATGCACTACAGCTGATCTTGGAACTGAACACATTTTGCTATTGGGATCTCTCAGCAGCAGGGCCTGTAGGCTTTCTAAGGATGGGAAAAATCTGTTCTTTGAGGACTGAATTTCCCATGAGCTCCCAAACCCTGCAGAGTGACAGAGGAATAGTTCTGCTGACACTTTCATACTCCATGCAAGCAACGGGAAAGCATGGGGATGTACAGCCTGCAACAGGAGTGGACAGTGAAAAAAGTGAGAGAGGAGAAGAGAGAAACAACCCTGTCTCAAACAAACCTGGAGGTAATAAATCTGTCTCCTGTGGACCTGAGACACATGGAAATGTCTGGCACTTCAGAATACGCTGCCTGTGGGCAGGGAAAACAGGTGTGAGGAGAAGTAGCAAGCCCTGAGGAAGAGCCTCTCAGCCCTTAGGAGTGTTCTGGCATGAAGGTAGGAAGGCACCGCAAAATAAGAGATATGGTCATTTTATAAGAAAGATTTACTCTTCAATAACACAGCTATGGATAGGGAAGAACCCATGAGGAATTTGTATTACAAACGTGGGTCTCACCTATGAACCACAAGCCTGAGCCATTTACTGATTTTGAATGGGATCTGTCTGTCTTAACGCAGTTGTCTCAAGTTTAGGATTTAGCCTAAGCCTAAGCCACTGACTCTAAACTCCATGTCTGGTAGATGGACACTTCCAGTGGGTGATCCTGTTCATTGACCTCATACATGTTTCTCTGGGGATTCCTGCCTCCTTTCACTTATTGCAGAGGAGCTTTGAGATGATTACCTTAGACATCCTCTTCAGACTGCTAAAATTAGTGATGTGAGCCCCACCTTCTAAACATTGCTCAACACAAGAGTTAGTGCTGTTGAAATGAGTGACCGGCTGTGCATCTCTGGAAAAGCAACTTTCTAGACCAGTGATGAACTGCACACAGTACCCACAATTTGCCAAATGTCTGTGTCATCTCCTGTCCTTGAACAGCCCCAGTGGTCACACTTGGGAAGGATTTCTCTCTTCTTAGATGATGCCTGTTTTATCCCTGGGCGGTTAAACCTGATTGTTGACAAATAAGCTACAGACACAAACAAAAAATTCTGCTTTCGTCATACCGAGTGGGTTGGCTTTCATGCATGTGGGAGGGTATGGCCTCAAATTGTGGTGAAATCAAGTTATCACACTGTGGACAGCTAGAACACAGTGAAAAGGTCACATCAGGAAAGAGGAAGGCATACAACTTTGTTCATTGTCTTCCCAGGTATTTATGTACTTTGTGTGCCCTGAGAGCCAGAGTGCAAGGCTTTTGAAGCATCCTTCTTTACCCCAGAGGCAGAAGGTGGGATGAATGGATAACGTTGTCATCCTTGCTGCAGGAATCCATCTGATCTGCCTTTCAGGGCTAAGGAGCAGCAGTGATATGTTTCCTTCATGTCTGCTCTTCAGGGAAAAGGTTGTGTCTTACCAGTACCTTGGGAAATGCAACATTCACATTTACTGTGTTATTTATGATGGGGTGAAATTTCACACGGTGTTGCAAGTCACCTGGAATGTGTTTGCCTTGGCATGCCCTCTTACTGCCCTCAACTGAATTACAGGCATCTCTTCAGGTATCTATTCAGGCAGAGCTTGTTCACTGAATCATTTACTACCCTGGGAGGGAGAGCTGTTGGGATGCTGCTGCTCTGCTTGGTGCTACTGGGCACCTTATATTTAAAGGACCTGTGTTTTCTTCTTTGTGGATTCACATGTCTCCGCTGCCCCACAACTATAAATTACTGCAGGAGATTTTTGGATGTGGAGATCCATTCCTATTTTGACAAGAGGGAGGGACACAGGAGCAAATGTGCTGGCAACAGCATAAATGGCCTTCTGCTTCCCTCTCACAATGTCCCATAAAGCTGTCCTTCCTCGGACAAGTTCCATTCCCAGTGACATTCAGTAGAGCATTTTCTCCTGGGCAGGAGCTACATCTTCACTTTGCAGGTTAGAGACCTGTGTATGTGGGAGATGTCCTGCCACTTTTCCCCTGCCTTTATAAAAAAAAAATGAACCAACATGGTATTGATTTGTTACACGTGCTTATTTTTCCCTGTAGACTTGCCCAATCCCCTCGATGGGACACTGCAACCTCCTCTGGTATAATTTGGAACTGAAGAATGAGTTTATTTGACTTTACAAGCTTTAGTTCTCCAGTTACTATTACATTTTCAGCCTTTCAGGAGAACTGAATGTGAATCACAGTAAGTGACCAGGTTGGTGGTGCTTTTGAGTACATGAAAGCATTTGTTTTCACCATACCATACCATACCATACCATACCATACCATACCATACCATACCATACCATACCATACCCATACCCATACCCATACCCATACCCACCCCATTTTGTTTTTCACTTCTGAGCCTTGCAATGGCAATTGTATGAGTTTTATAGTTTGGGGCTGACCTTGGAAAGAGTGAAGAATGTGGCAGAACTCTTGTTTACAGCAGGCACTGAGCAGAATATTGCAGGGCAGGCTTCATGGTTACGTAACAGAGATGCGAGCAGTCTTAAGAAACACTAAAACTGTATTTGGGATCAGGTTGAAGATGAAAAAAAAAGTGCTGTCTATTGACAAAGCTGATATGTGGAGCACAGAAACACATGCCACTTTATGTTTTGGTCAAATGAATTATTTGCCACCAAAATAGATGCTGTAAGTGAAATAAATTACACAGAGTGAACAATTATGGTGAGGATGGTGAAGGGTCTGGTGAAGATCCAGTCAGTGTGGGCAAATGCACCTGGAGACTTCAGTCTCTAAAAACCAACCCCAGATAGCTGGGAGCCACCTGGATTCATATTACATCTGGAGGGGGCTAAAACATTTAAGGACCCCCATTGCTACTTTATATCTTGATATCAGGGCAGGATGATAAAGATACATCTTTATATCAGGACAGGATGCAGCTTAGCCAGCTTTAGCTAAAAGATTTGCCTCAAATTTGTTGTGCAGATTCTTATAGTTTGCAGAGAGAGAAGAGGCAGTCCCAAAGGACAATTTCTTCTCTGGTTAGGGCACTTACAGTAGACTAAAAAAAGAGTTAAGGAGCAACTCAAGTACATAAGCATATAAGGCTAGTGCCATTTTAATTGTCCTAAAGCATCTTCCAGTGCCCTAACTGGGGGATGTGTGTCTTCTTTACCATATTTTCCAGGCCTGCAGAAAGTTTCAGGTGTTTTAAGGACTTTTAAGATGTCCTGTGTTTAAATATCTCAATTATTCCCTTCTGTCTAAGTTGTATGAACCTTTCTTTCAGGCCCTGATTAATTCAATTTAATTCAGGAGTGTAAATTCCTGTGCTCCTTCTGCAGAGAGGTCTGGAGAGATGTACTCCATTTACCTAAAATTTGATCCCCTCCCCTCCAGAGATGCCTATGCAGTGCTGAAGCTGTGCAAAAATGCTGGTTGACAATGATTATTACTCAGATTACTAGTATATTTAGGGATTATCCTATTTCCCATGGCCTGCCCAAATAGCAAACAGGTATCCTTTAAATGTCTCATTTTTTTTAACTTAACCAAGCAGGTAAAATGACCAATTTCTTAGCATGCCACTCCAGCTTGTGATTCTCTTTATCCATTGAGTTCAATGGAAGTCCAACACCTCAGTTAAAGGTGGTTTCAGTTTCATGGCACATCTGAGCATCTCAGCACCTCAGTGAAGGAGCAATTCACCTTTTGATATAAGATGCAGTCTACCCAAGCTCTACTGCACCACAAAACTCCCTACCTGGGATCACATGAAACTGCAGCAATACTGCCCCCATGCCTGAGAGGTCAAACGCCTCAGCCCATCTGGAAAGAACCACTTATTCCTCTGAGCATGGGCTGGGGAGCAAGGATGATCCCAATTTCTTCTTGGGACAAACCAGTTCACTTTTGTGGCTCACTTTTCTATGCAATAAGGAGCTACAAAAGCATGCATGCTTGACACTCATTTTCAGATAGAATTTTATCATGAAAACCTCTGCTTGCTGATATAAATCTCTGCCTTTACTGCTACATTATTTCTTCTAAGATGTCTTACAACAAGAAATAACCCTGAAAGCATTTATTTCTCTCCTTCATCGAGCTCAAACACCTCTCCAGATAAGGAATACATCTGAGAATTGATTTCACGTTAAGACTTGATTGACATTCAGGACAATGCAATAATTCACTGAATGGCCTTTAGAGGGAAGCAGATCCAAAGAATCCATGGAGAGATCAAGAGCAAACTTTTTGCAAAAACAGGCTGCCAGATCTTGTTAAGCAAAACCTGAAGCTGAGACACTTGGCTCATTCTCTATGTCTCTATGTAGTACTGGGTGAGATTTGAACACCCCTCACATTATTCCAGTCTGAAACCTCTCATATAGTGAAGGACACCAGGGCTACTTTGTCTTAATCTGCTCATGTCAGGAGACCTTGCTTCTTTCTTTCCTGGGAATTCTTCCTTTAGCCTTCAAAAGCTACCTTGAAAGTAGGAGATGGGCATGGAGAACCACAGAAGCATCTGGGACACTATGCAAGGGGTAGTCAGCAAGTCTGGAAAGAGATACCTTCCGGTCTGATCTTATAAGCTATGAGTTGAAGTAAATATGTGACCTGATGCATCCTGACTTCTGTCTGCTTTCTTGTGAGGGATCAGACAAAAATGTTGTCTGAGAAATACATACATATGGGCACAGAGCCAAAATCTCAGAGGGTGATTTCTAAACACTGCATACATTTGAAGGGCTGTGGTACGTGTGACCTTGGAATTCCACCTGTTTGAAGCATTATTTTTTTTTTTTTTACACAAAAACGTGTTTTAAAGGCAGAAAGTATTTTAAAGATCTTTGCAGATCAGAAATGACAGCAAATTCTCAATGGGTAAAGTTCTCTGCCCTTGCCATGTTCTCTTTATATCTTGGGGACCTGCTGATGGGGCAGGAATTACTCAGTGGGCAACTTGCCAAGGCAGCTGGCCTGTGTGCTGCACTTCTGGCTGTTGTTTTATGAGGACAAGGCAGATGTGCTATATATAGCCTGGAATGAGATAATGAGTCTGAAGCAGCCTGAAAGAAGTTAATGCAATTTTCAGTACGTGCATACTTCTTTATACAGAAGGTCCTAGCAAAAAGCTCAGGCATTTGACCTTGGTTGCCCCTGTAAAACTTCATGGCTCAGTTTGAGACCTCAGTTTGCTCTCCACAGCAAATATCTGCTCTGGAGTGTGCAATGAGTCTGCTCTGAGCAATACTGATCACCAGCCTGCCCTGCTCTGTTTGTGCCACAGGTGGAGCCTCCATAGATTTGTGGAGGATTTTGAAATGGCAGAAGCCTAGAGAAAGATAAACAAGGCCAAACTTTTAAAAATGCCCCCAAACCAGCAAGCATCAATTATTGGACTTTCTTTTAACAGGTAGTGAAATTAACTACTTGTTAGTACCTTTAAAACAATGAGGAGACATGTAACAGTACAGATTAGCTATATCAAATCAATCTAATTTCTTTCCTAAACTGTTAGAAGGACAGTTAGGCAGGAAGGTGTACTTTAGTGTTGTATAACTTGAGTTTTCACACTCAATAAAAACAATATGAGGTTTGCTGAAAACATTCTAAGGCAGGATGCCAAATACTCACTGAATCACCAGTACCTTCCTGGCCATGATGCCCTCAGAGGGGTCTGCAGGCATCTGTGCTGAGCCTGCTGCTTTTCATCCTTCCTTAGCACAGCAAGCAAATGGGAACCCTGTTACTGCTGGCAGAGCTACAGCACATGCTATTGAAACAATGTGCATGTAAATTAAACTATTCCCAATTCTGTCACATTATTTGTGAGATGATTTTTAGAGTGGCACCTAGCTCCCTGTCAGCCCCTGCAAGCCCCTTCTGAGAGCAGGTGCTGCCCCAGACATGATGGGTCACAGTGCTCCAAGGAAGGCTCCTCTGGAGTTCCCAGGCATATAAAAGGAGGTGCATCCCCCTTTTAAATGAGATGTTATACTCCAAACTTACATAGACAGGTTAATTGTATCAGGATTGGTGCATACCTTTTCACTGATACTGCTGAGGGAAGCTCTAAGCAGATTAATGAGTTCTGGGTGTAAGTTTAAACTTTAATCACACACATTCTTAGTATCCAAGGGTTGTGCAAGAGAGAGTTTCAAATGAAACATGTAAAAAAACTTTCATAATGTTTTACACATTGTGGAAACCTTACCAGGTCTATATACTCTTACATGTCTTAGTCATAATTCGACAGAATATCCTAAAAATATGATTTTAGGCTTTTACCTGTCGCAGACATCTTTTTATGAAAGTCCTTTCTTAGGATTTTTTCTTCCTGAGAAGCTGAGAGGCTCCAGGAACAAAATGTAAACAATGGTTATCTGCTGCTGTGGAATGCAACAGGTGGATCCATGATTGGTCTCGTGTGGATGTTTGGATTTAGTGACCAGTCACAGCAGAGCTCTGTCTCTCTCTCTGTCCAAGACAGCTGCCTTTGTTATAATTCTTTTCCTTTCTATTCTTAGCTTAGCTAGCCTTCTGCGATGAAACTTTTCCTTCTATTCTTTTTACTATAGTTATAATGTAATATATATATCATAAAATAATAAATCAAGCCTTCTGAAATATGGAGTCAAATCCTCATCTCTTCCCTCATCCAAAGACCCCGGTGACCACTGTCACATTTACCAGTGAACTTTTGAATCTCTAGAAATAGGAATAAGTCCATAGAGCCCCCCCACCCCCAGATAAACAGCAAGGTTCTTAGGCTTTTCAAGGACAAAAAGGATTATCCACTGAAAACCTCTCCTCTTTCCAAATAAAGTCCAATTGATCATGCCAGCATAAATAAACAGCAAGGAGAACAGGAGAAAGAAGAAACACCTGTGCCTGAGTAAAGTGACACTTCCCTCTCCTTTTTCCTTGTAGGTGAGAAAAGTTTTATTTTCTATGTGGACAGTAATTTGTGGGTCCCCAAATCAAATTTTCAGGAATGTTTACCCTAGAGGACCACATCAAACTTATTAATCCTGCCAGCAGGCCAATTCCTTGATATATTTACAGAAAGTTCTTCCCCTAGTTTCTGCTGTAACTGGCTATATAAGAGCTACTGTCATATACATGTAATGGATGACGATAAAAGTTGAAGATTGGACTTGATGATCATGGAGTACTTTTCCAACCCAAATAATTCTATGACTCTATAAATTAATTATTAGTGGAAAGGCAACATTCAAACTCAAAGAAATAATCTGTTTCTTCCTAGGTATGTCACAGAAGCTTGGATAAGTGGCCAACTCATCTCATTCCAAGAGAGAAAAGAACAGTGTGAGATGCATGAACAGCACCAAAAGGGAAAATCCATATTGATTTATGGTATAGAGGTCTTGAAATATGAAATTAAGAGCACATTATTGATGAGGACAACTATCTTTATTACTTCCTCAGTTGTATCAACTGACAACCTCCTGAAGTATTTTGGAATGGACAGCATGAGGAATATCTCCTCCACTGACACTTTTTGCCTTTGTGATGGTTACTGAGAATCTATATGATCAAGACAGTTTTTATACAGTTACAAAATGTTCCCTACACAAATTCTTTTCAACCTTGAATTTGTTGTTTGAATAGAATAAAGTTTAAAGACATCTTTCTTCTAGAAAATCTCTGTTGCCTAATGTCCTCTCCTCAAGAAACTCCCAGTAAAGAATTTTTTCTTTAGATCTGTCTAAACCTGCCCTAAATCAGCTTAAAGCCATTCCTCCTCTTACTATCACTGCATGCTCTTGTGAAAAGTCCCTCTCCAGCTTTCCTGTAAGCCTCCTTTAGGTACTGGAAAGATCCTGTAAGGCCTCCCTGGAGCCTTCCCTTCTCCAGGCTGAACAACCCCAACTGTTTCATCCAATCTTCATAGGAGAAGTGTTTCAGCCTTCTGATCAACTTAGTGGCCCTGCTCTGGACTCATTCCAGTAGGTCCACAAGTCCCATGGGCACTAGAGAGAAGTGGGTTCACCAAGCCCCCAGCTGCTGCTGTCAGATGTGGTTTCCTATTCTGTGGTCCAGCTGTGGCAAAGGGTTCTGGCTTCTGCCTCATCTCTGAGTGCAGTCTGACTGGACATTTTTCATCCTTTTCTTCAAGATGACAAAGAGCTATAAGTTATAAAGCATTTCAAATGGAGAGGAAGGGTGCTGTACCTTCTTGATTTTGACAGAAATTATTCCAAGCCAAGAAATGCAGCGTGACTGGTGGAGTAACTCCCAGTGCCCTGGAGGAACAGACTTGCCAAGAGCCTGCGAACCCCACCAATCCAAAAGAATTTTTTTCTTTTGTTTTTTTTCCTTGTGAAGCAAGGTGATCAAACAAGCTTGGTTGTCTTCTTCTACCTCCTCCTCCATTTTGCCATAAACATACCCACTTCTTTTGAAGTTTGGTCCCTAGATTATAAATACTCTGGGACAGAGCTGCTTTGTGCTTTGTATTTGCACAGTGGCAATTACAGACTAGAAGCCAATGACAGGCAATCAGCTTTTGTTCAGGTTTCACTGGTTCCTGATAAGTGCAAATAGAGCACAATGCCTGTGGCTGGTTCCTTTGTGGAGCACTGCATAAGAGAGATGTAATGCCCCAAATATGTGAATATAGATGACAGCTGAGCAGTGAAAATATCCCAGGAAGCAGAATCTGATTCACAAATGTCCTAAGCACCCTACAGAGCTATACTTTCCTTCCAGTCCTTGTCAGTTCTAAAATCTTTGTCGTTTATAGTAAAAATGAAAGTGGCACAGATTTTCCAATGCAAATACAGTTTTATCCTTCAAGAGAAAGAATGTAACTTTATTGCTGGAATTAAAACCTAGATATGATATTCAATAGTATATAAACTACTGTAAAAAAGAAGCCAAACTTAAAAACTACAATTGGTCACATTGCCAGATCTCAGTGCAGATATCTGAAGCCCATGAGAATTGAATCCTCTATGCAACAAGGCCACTTAATCTGCTTACTTATATGACATTAAACACCCAAAGTGTAGGATTTTAGGCTGAAATAGCAGCTATTGGGAAACAAACACTAAGTAGATAAGAAAAGCTTTCTCACAACATTTTTAACTTCCTCAATCCAATTAAAAGCAGTGCTTCTTCTCTCCCACAAGCTGCTGCCCAGTTGCACTGCTTGTTTTTCAGATGCCCTGCTTCTTCCCTTCCAGGACTTTGTCCTTTGCCAGACTAACAGGCATTCAGAGGAGTGGTGTAAGATAAAAGAAGTAGCTTTTAAAAAATATTTCATATTACAAAAATGATTAATATATGAGCTAATCACAAGGATAAGTGGACCAATAAGAACATCACTGTTATTATTTTGTCTGTATTTTAGGACAAGAAAAATTTAAAAGAATTCAGACTGTTTGTGTATTTTAGACTAGTAAGGTAGATTACTTAAGGCAACATGTTTGGGATAAAGCACTCGTGTTACCTTATCCCATATGTTGCACATCCCCCAAGTTTTGTTCTTGTACCAGTAGAATGTAATTTCCATAAACTTTTTCTAACATTTTCTCTTTAAAGTATTTGACAATCGGTTTCTAAAAGAAGGAAGTTCTGTTGGCCTCATGAAGTCTGAGCCTGATGTAATTCCATCAAAATCTGTGGAGTTTCCCTGGCATCTAAACTGCAGTAATTTAGGAATTACTCAGGCTTTGCATTTCTTGGATTTTGCCAGTAGGAACTTGGAACTAGCAACTCAAAAATTACTTTTAATTGCATCCGGAGATCCCCATTTACTTTCAAAGATACAATCTTCATTGTCACACACTCTGGATCAGCACACTTGCATTCATGTTTAGAAGCTTAATTATGCATCAATTACATGGGGGAATTTCAAATAAGATTTGCTGTTCCTTTTGTTTTGTGGATTTGACTAAAACATTCTGTTTATTTTGGTGTCACTCTCATAGCTGGCATGACTGATTTATCTGATGACTAATTTATTTGACTCCAGCCAGCCATATACTGCCAACATCTCAACAAAGGGCTCCTTTGGAAAGGGTTTCGAGAGTTTCAGTTCACTCTAACTATTAAGAACTTTATGAAGATGTCCATTGATTCCTAAGAGCTGCCTGGTAATGACATAGCCTTCAAAACTGAGCTTAGCCAGCCCTTCCTCTTGATTATCCTTTTTGCCTACTGTAATTACTTCTCCACAAGTCTGGGATTCATGAATGACCTTTCAAGAAGTGAACTATATCTATTAATTTCTTCCATCTTTAACAAGGGAAGCAAGGGACAACTTGAATTTGTGTGCACACATGAGCACAAGGAGTATGTTTTGTGTAAAAGCTTGCTCAAAGGAGTACATGGCAGGCTGTTTTTGAAAAAGCTGGCACTACCTCTTGCATGGCTCTCAGCAAGTGCCTATCAGAGACTTGGTTTCCATACTCACACTCATCACCACATCATAGCTAAAGAAGAACATGGATTTCAGTAGGGCACCTGGGCTGTGTGGAAAGAGGGAGTGACAAGGCTTTTCACATCAGGGACTTCAGTCTGAGTCCTGGTGAGATAAAGGTCTATTCAGTGAAGATTGAATGATGTGGGCTGAAAAGGGGCTCCTTGATCTGAGGTGACAATTTAACGGCTGCAGTGCTTTGCCCCTGCAGCAGCTTTTGGTGAAAGTGTTGCTCCCTTCAGGCAAAGACTAGGAGAGAGGAGATATGTGAAATATGGGAAAATGAACTGCAGAAGGACAGAAGGAAACTGCTTTCCATGTGCTCTCATGTTTGGATTGAAAGTTCTAGGAATTAATTACATACAACTGTTCTGAGGTGTGGGGATCCACCTGTAGGTATCTTCTGAGTCAGGACAGGATTCAGTTGAATCCTGCCTAGTATGCCCATACCTTCACTAATCATCCATCTGCTTTATTGTCAATTGGCACATCTAGACTGCTCCTCTGACCTGCTGTAGGCATGTCCCAGGGATAAGACAGAAGCTGTCCCAGAAGGTTCCCTTTTCCTGTTGCCTATAAAGTGATCACAGAGTGATTAGCTAACTCACAACATTTTACAGCAATGATGTCTCAAGTGGTCTGGGATAAATCCGAAACCTCTGCTTAAGATCCAGTGCTGTAATTTTAGCACCTTATCTATAATCCAGCTTCAGGTGACTGATGAACCAGGATAACTTCTCCCAACCAGGATAAAAGGAGAACTGTAGGACCCACACCATCCAAGATTCTTATATGTGATTGAAGAAGGATAATATATAGCTTGAGTACTTCAAGGAGTTTGGCCTATATTGTCTTTCCCTGCCCCCTGGGCCCCCCTTCTGTTTTGGACTCTTTCTAGGAGAATATGCTAGGAGACTAGAATAATGGACTCTATGCTAGGAGAATAGAATAATGTTTGGCAATAAAAATAGCATGGAGAAGTGAAATAGGATGAATGTGAGTTTGCTGCCTTTGTTTAGGGCTGTTGATCTCTCAGCAACATCTAGGCCAAATCATGGCATCAAATGTGTTGCACAGAGCTCAGTGCTCTGTAATCACAGAGCAAAACACCCTCTCAAAATTCAGAAAAAAGATAGGAAATACTTCTAAAAAAGTGCAAGAGGATTTAATACCATCTTGCCTTTGCAGATCAAAAGTTCACAGAAATATCTTTGTAGGCCAAAGGCTACTGGCAAGTGGACACTAGCTGCTGTAAAAATTATATTTTCTGAATTATGGCTTTCCACCTTAACAGGCTGCAAGGGGGAGTCCCACAGAGAGAAGAAGTGAGGACATCAAGAGGCACATTTCACTTCTGGCAGCTGGAACTGAACATGGGGTATGAGGCTGAGCTGATTCAGGTATCTTAGGTATCTTAGATATCAGAGATATAGGAGATAACCACAGAGTGAAACAACTTCAGAGTTACAAAAGTAAGCTAAGGGTTAGAGGCAGGCTGTCCATAAAAATGGGCAGTTGCTTTTAGGCTGGAATGATAAAACTGCTAATTTTTAATTCTTTGTAGTAATCCACTCTCACCATTTCCTGTGGTACTACTACTGGACATGGGGAACTGATTATACTTTTCCTGTTTTCAGCCACTTATTACGTACTTAAAGACTATCTCTGTGCTTACAGCTAGTCTATTTCAGACTAAACAGTCTCAACTCCCCCAGTATTTCCCCACAGAGCATGTTTCATAAGCTTGAGGGATTCTAGTTGCTTTTATCTCTGTGCCCTTTTCAAGTCTTCCACATCCTGCTTCAAGTGTAGTACCCAAAGTGGACACACAACAGCAGCAGAGGCTTTGTTTGGGCCAAACAGAAGCTATCTCACATCTTACAGGCAAACGAATTTTAAAAAGGCTCGTTGTTTGTTTTTTCTTTTGCAAAACAGTGCAATCTATATGCATTAACTGATTTCAACTGAGAGGATCCTGGATATTGGATTGATTCCTGCTTGTCCACCTACTCAGCCCCCACAGCTGACCAGAAGCTTGAGGGAATTCTTGTTCTGCTGAGTTTCCAGTAAGTTATTTAGAAAGGAGAAGGTAGATGTTTTGAGGCAAAGGAGAGGATAGATTATAAAAATTTAAGATTACCTAAGCAACTACCAGGTCAGACATAGCACTGACCTAATTTATGGTCCTGTCTCTGCTAGCAGCATGAAGGAGACAGTAAGGCTGCAGGGATGTTGAGAGAAAAGGAAAACAAAAAGAAATAAATCCATTTCAGAAATATTGCTGTTGGTAGAATTGAGTGAAAGCAGATATAACCCAGTGAATTTCAGACCCTGAAGTAATGTTATTTCTTTCACTTAGTGAGAAAAGTGAGCAAGCCACTGAAAAAAATCTCTGGCTTTAAATCCACTTTGAATGACTCATGCATAATAGAAATAAATCTTGGCTGGGAGCAGACTTTTCCTCATCATTCCTTCTTCTTTTAAACATCTTCTCAGGAGTCTTGCAGATCTCAAATACATTTCTTTGCTTCCTAGTTTTTGTCTCTTGTTCAGCAGTGCTTTCCCTTCAGTATTAAGGACTATGACCATATGCTGTGAGTGTGTATGAGCAAGGGGATATAATATGGATTTCTGTTGCTAGATACAGATTCATGATATTATCCAAGGTTCAGAACTGTAAAGAACAGTCAACTGAAAGCACTCAGAGTCCTTAGATAAGAGCTTTCACTCACTGTGTTGCTTAAAATGCTAGAAATTTTTGGAAATAATTTAATTTCTCCCAGTTGAGTGGGTAGATTTTGCTGAAATTGAGAACTTGGGTCCAGTCCCCCTTGTACTAAGAGTGGTGGCCAAATTGTCACTATTAGGTCAAGACAGAGCCTGACACGTTGCAAGCTCACTTTCTGCTTTCCTAGTGATCTGATGTGTTTTGGATGGCTGTATTTTTTCAGGAGTTCTCTTCCTGCCCCATGACCCAGCTGTTCTACACCAGACTCACTTTCCCTGTCTGCAGGTGTTTTATCTCCTTGCAAACTGTTCCCAGGAGAAAGCCATTCCTATCTCCCAGACTCTCCTTTCACCTGGTTGTGTCTGAGTCTTGCACACACAGACCTTGCTGATAGGTGAAAATCTTATCAGCTGGCCCTGACAACCCGAGGTGTCCTAGGCTGCCTTGGGCTTGCCCTCAGGCTCTGCAGTAACCACAGCAATCACCTCACTGCAGCACAAGTAGTGAGTGACCTTAGGAAGCACTCAAACATTTGCATATTATTGCATACATAAAAATAATAATAAATGTTGGTGGGATGTGGAGTGGTGCAGAGTACCTCTTATCAACAGGCTCCACAAAAGCGCCTTCATTTGTTTATAAAGGAACTGCAGACCAGAGATGCCTGAACTCGTAGACAGGAAGGGTGAGGGGGGAAAACACCTCCACTTGTTTTCTCCTTTGAACAACAACATTTCTCTTAACCTTAACCATAGAAGGTAGTGAAGCCACTTGGCACACAGACTTGAGTGAAGTACCTTGGCTGGAAATGTTGGCTTGTTTCTGTTAGCACACAGAGAATTCTGCTCCGTGCGTGCCGAGGGCAGAGAGGGGAAGGACTCCCCACATTGCAGACATCTGCACCCCTCAGACACAAGTTTGGGGAGCAGTTTGCCTGCAGACACACACTGCTGGCTTCAGCTGCCACGTCTCCTCCTGCCTCCCTCCCTGGTCTCCCAAGCATAGCTCCTCAAGAGGGGTCACCACCAGCAGCCAGGGCAGGGGAGCTTTACTGCTCTGAAGGATTAGCTGAGCCCTGGGCTGGGAGTGCTGCACCCTCTGTGAAACCCAGGCCAAGGTATGGCTATGGCAGCGCAGGATGTCCTGGCCCTGGAGGGAATTGGAGCCTTGAGGCACAAGAGGTGCTGACAGCTGAAAATGCTGCATTTCTGCAGTAGAACTGAGTTTCTAGGGGCAATATTAACTAAGCACAATATTGGAGGTTTTGTAATAGCCACAGAGTAAAACAAAATTATGTTGGCTTGAGGATGTTGAAAGGTGCTGTAAATTAAAGTTGTCCATTGCATTAATTTTGCTGGAATATAGTTTATCATCTGCTTTATTAGGTGGAACATTTCCATTAAAAATACGATATGGAAAAGCCAGATGCCATTAATGATTAGCTAGTTAGTTAGTTAATTAAATTACCTCTTTCCCCCACTTTGTGAGATAACTATTTCTGTTATTACCAAAAGGTGGCTGACTCAGGGCCCAGTATGTGGTGTGATGTTTGCTGGGATGAGATGCCAGCCTGGGGCAGCAGCTTGGGCACGTGGTGAGCTTGCAGTGGAGAAGTTGTTTATATATCCCAAGAGTCCTGTTCTCCTGGTGGCCCAATAAATACCACACAGAAGTATGGACAAGAAGTCACTTTCACTGTTTCTTACTGGCTGCAGTTTGGTTTCTGCTTTTGCTGCTTACAGGATGAAATATCAATAGAAAGGCTTTTATGTGACATTCTGTGTTATTGTTTAGAAATTCATTTGTGAAGAAGGAAAAGGCAGTCTCCAAAAAAACATAAGATTTTGGCAGATTTCCATCTACAGAGGAAATTTAGAACTTCAGAGCTCTGGTTTCCTTTGGAAATATGATTCAGTGAGCGTTGCCCTGAATATGAGCCGTAGACACATCTTTGTTTCTGACTGGTATCTGCAGAAGAGTAGCCTCACATCTTAGCTGGATACAATAGTAATAGCATCTATAAAAACTGTTAGAGTGGACCTGGTAGAAAACCAGTATATATTATTCTGAAAGCACACGAATGAGAAGCTTCAAGTATTTAGTTTTGCTACTCATTTTGACTGTCAGGTCATGCAACTGTACTCTTTCAAACACCAGTAAAGTCTGTATGATTAACTTCTGGTGGGGGCTAGAAGTAAAAAATTTGGAGTCTAACCTAAAATAATCTTATAAAATAATATTAATGACACATCCAGTTGGTGGTGTACAGTTTTAAAATCCACATGGAAGCCTTGATTATGGAAACCTGTTCAATAGTACAACATAGCTCAGGATGTGCAGTTTAAAAATTCTACCTTTACACAGATTAATCCTCAGGAGGTGTTTTACTAGAACTTGGTCAATTGCCTCTAGATTAACACACATTTTCTTTAGAAAAGTTAACAATAAAAAAGAAACATAACTTGAATGCTCAAATAAATGTGTCAGGGGAGTTGGGCATAGTCTTCAGAAGGTTTGGTTTGGGACCTCTGCTTTTTTAACTGTTTCAGGTAATTTTTTAGAAAAGTAAGTGGCAAATGTCTGGGTGACCAGCACAAGCTATTTAAGGGGAGATATGGATGAAATGTTCTCCGGGGACCTTGCATGTACCTGAATTTCATCATGTGCTTTGCCAAATTGAAAATATAAATGTTTTCCATTCAGCAACTGAGAAGTACTTTGGCACTTAAGAATGTCCTACATTAAAGCACAGAAGCCTGAGGTGATGCGCTCTCTCCTGTTTTAGGAAATGCATCTCTGAAGAGGAAAGTCATACAGGAGACCCAGGCTTCAATGTTATCTGTGGAGAGAAGACTGGGTGGTGTCCTAGGTTGACTATATGATACTTTTAACCCCGGTTGTCTTGTTCTGTTTATGCTGAATAATAAGTTTTGCACCTTTAAGACTTGTTCCAGAGAGGGAAGGGGGGAGAAGAGAAGTGCACACTTTGTTTCAGACACTGCACTCACTCCTCCACATTCCTGCTCCTGGACTGTGTTGTCTGTGGATGGACAGACAGCGGGACAGAGCTCTCCTTTTGTTTTAGTTAGTTTTAGCTAGCTGAGGCAAAGAAGTTCCCTGGACTGTGGGGTTATTTTTTTGCCTTTTCTTTGGACCTGTTTAAACCTGCTCTGGACTGAACACCCAGGGGAGCACACGCAGCTCCACCTGTGGCCCACTGGGCCGGGCCTGGCCACGACATTTCCAGCACCGGAGGGACTGATCAGAGACCGAGTGAGCTCAGCTGCAACCTGGGGAGGGGACTTTCTGAGTTTATCATCTCTTTTGGAGCAGCAAGGGGTTTTATTGTTTAATATTGTTTAGGTTTTACTGTTTAATAAACAGTTTTTTTCCACTTTTCTCCAAGGAGGTATTTTCTCCTGGACTGGTTGGGGGGAGGGGCCAATTGACTTTGCTTTTCTAGAGGAACTCCTTTGGGGGTTCTCTCCCAAATTTACCCTGAACCAGAACAAATACGTTTAGTGGCGGCCAGCGTGTAGCTAGAGAAAGTGGAAAAAACCTTTATTGATTGCATGTTGGTTGTACTTGCTCTGTAGTGGGTTAACGCAGTCAGTAGCCATGTTGCTTGAATTCATAATGTCTCTTGTGGTGGAGGCCTTCATATGGTTCTGGTCTCTAGACTTTTTTGAGGTTTCAATACCTTTCTGGTCACTAGGATTATTGTCTCTAACACGCAGTTTTTACAGTAGAGGGGCACAGATTGGAATAGCTATTGTGCTGAGCTTGGTGATAAAGATTTATAAGGCATTTACAAAGATATTAGAGTCTATTTACGATATGTATGGTTTACGGTCTCTTCATCCTACCCTGCATCCCAGTTCCAGTAGTATGTTTTGGGAATTTATTAGTAATTGCACCCAGTTTGTTAGAGGAGGAGAAGGGAATGAGGCTTTCCAGCCTTTCCTTTCCTTCTTCTCCTTTGAATCTGTTATGTCACTTTTTGAGAATGTTAAGTTTCCTCTGAATGTTAAAGAGACCATCTTTCTGGTATTTAATCTGGTAAACTTCCTCTATATGGTCTGCAGCTTCTCTAGAATGAGGGCTGAGATGTCCAGAGGAGCTGATGAGACCCCTGACCCAGAAGTAGACCCAGGCGTGGAAAATCCTGAGTGGTGTGGAGAATGGGAAAATATAGGCCAAACCCTGAAGGAATTTTCTGACCCTGTAGACTGGGGTTTTCCATGTGAACAAATTCAGCACCCAGCTGAGGTGGGGAAATACCTGAAAGAGAAGTGCCATGATGACTCTAAAGAGAAAAGGCTCATTGCAATAAGCTGGGCCCTGGCCTACGCTTACCGCACACTGCTAGATACTGTCACGCAGCAGACAGAGGCAATGGGGCAGGGAGATAAATCAGCAGCTACCCCAGTCACTCAGGCTGCAGCCAACACCCCAGCTACTCAGGCTGGACCTAAACCAGATAGTGAGCCTAAGCCACTGGCAGTTGCTGAAGGAAAGAAGCACATGAGCAAAACCAATCGGCCAGTGACCAACAATGATGATCCGGGGGAAGGACCCTCGGCACCAATTACTGATACAAAAGTCAAAGTTAACTCAACTGACAGCATCAGAAGCCACTATTGAGTCCTTTTCCCTGAAGGACCTTTGTGGCCTAAGGAAGGATTACACTCAAAGACCTGATGAATCCATAATTAGTTGGTTAGTCCATCTTTGGGATGCTGCTGGTGAGGCTACAGTTTTGGATGGCAGTGAAGCGAGGCAGTTGGGATTCCTTTCACATGATCCTGTCATCGACCAAGGAATGATGAGGGGGGCTAACCCTCACAGCCGCTGAGCATGGGTCCTGGGAAGTGTAGCACAAAAATACCTGTGTGAAGACGATCTCTATATGCAGCAAACTCAGTGGAAAGACATTGCTACCAGGGTAGGGAGGCTACTGATGAAAGTCTGCCATGTGGATGCCCATGTCCCCAAGAGTAGAGCCAATGAGGAGCACCAAAACAATGAGCAGGTAGACCAGGCAGCAAAGATAGAGGTGTCAAAGATAGACTTAGATTGGCAACACAAGGGAGAGTTATTCCTAGCTCAATGGGCCCATGATGCCTCAGGTCACCAGGGCAGAGATACCACCTATAAGGGGGCATGAGATCGAGGGGTGGATTTAACCATGGACAGTATTTCACAGGTTATCCATGACTGTGAGACGTGTGCTGCCATCAAACAGGCCAAGCGAGTGAAGCCCCTATGGTACAGTGGGTGATGGTCCAAGTACAAGTATGGGGAGGCCTGGCAGATTGACTACATCACAGTGCCCCAGACACGCCAGGGCAAGCACTACGTGCTGCCCATGGTAGAAGCCGCGTCTGGATGGTTGGAAACCTACCCTGTGCCTCGTGCTACAGCCCAGAACACCTCCTGGGGCTGGAAAAGCAGGTCCTTTGGAAGCATGGTACCCCTGAGAGGATTGAGCCAGACAATGGGACTCATTTCAAGAACAGCCTTATCAACACCTGGGCTAGGGAACATGGCATTGAGTGGGTGTACCATATCCCCTACCATGCACCAGCTGCAGGCAAAGTGGAGAGGTACAATGGACTGTTAAAAACCACCTTGAAAGCGTTAGATGGGAGATCTTTCAAAAATTGGGAGCAGCATCTGGCAAAAGCCACCTGGTTAGTTAACACCCGAGGCTCTACTAACCGAGTGGGCCCTGCCCAATCTGAGCCTTTGCATAGAGTAGATGGAGACAAAGTCCCAGTGGTATGTGTCAGGTGTTTGTTAGGGAAGACAGTTTGGATCAATTCTGCCTTGAGTACAAACAAACCCATTTGTGGGGTTGTTTTTGTTCAGGGACCAGGTTGCACATAGTGGATAATACAAGAAGATGGAAGAACATGATGTGTACCTCAGGGACATCTGACTGTTGGGTGAGACCTATGTGTAAATATCACTGTTTGCTGAATGTTATTACCACTGTCTGTGTATAGCTGTATATTGGATGTATAATGTATGTGTTTGTAGAGTTAGAATATAAATTAGTTTTAGTAGTAAGCTGACAATATGGGGATAAAGGGTGGAATGTCCTAGGTTGACTGTATGATGCTTTTATCCCCAGTCGTCTTGTTCTGTTTATACTGAATAATAAGTTTTGCACCTTTAAGACTTGTTCCAGAGAGGGAAGGGGGGAGAGAAGAAGCATGCAGTTTGTTTTCAGACACTGCACTCACTCCTCCACATTCCTGCTCCTGGACTGTGTTGTCTGCAGATGGACAGACAGCGGGACAGAGCTCTCCTTTTGTTTTAGTTAGTTTTAGCTGAGGCAAAGAAGTTCCCTGGACTGTGGTTTTTGCCTTTTCTTTGGACCTGTTTAAACCTGCTCTGGACTGAACACCCAGCAGAGCACGCACAGCTCCACCTGTGGCCCACTGGGCCGGGTCTGGGCCACGACATTTCCAGCACCGGAGGGACTGATCAGAGACTGAGTGAGCTGAACTGCAACCCGGGGAGGGGACTTTCTCAGTTTGTCATCTCTTTTGGAGCAGCAAGGGGTTTTATTGTTTCATATTGTTTAGGTTTTATTGTTCAATAAACAGTTTTTTTCCACTTTTCTGTAAGGAAGTATTTTCTCCCGAACCGGTTGGGGCGAGTGGCCAATTGAATCTGCTTTTCTAGAGGAGTCCCTTTGGGGGTTGTCTCCCAAATTTGCCCTGAACCAGGACAGGTGGGTTATAGGAATCCACTGGGCACAGCCAGAGGTCCCTCAAGTACTGGCACAGGGACTGAGTCAAGTACTCTGAAAAGGTGGGGTTCTGAAGCCCTGAGTTGCCTCTGACAATACCTCAGTTCCAAGCATTTGATTTAATTTGAGTCAATGAAAAACCAAAGGGAATACATTGACCAGCCTCTAAACCAGCAGTGTCCCATGGCACCCACTCCAGGGAAAGCTCTTAAGGATAACTGGACACTGTAGGACTTGGTGCATGTGGGATATGGGGAGGAATCCCATGTGCAGATCTCTAATAAAATGGCTGTGCCCATCTGCTATTTTGCTTTGCATTGCAAAACTGCGTGTAAGTACTATGAGAGATAGGGTAACACGTGCATTAGGGGATTTAATATCCCTACTAACTGTGGAGGGATTTATTTTCTCTACCAATGCCAATGTGACTCTTACTTGCCTAGCCAACTCCATGTAATAACTGTGGGAGAGATTTTTATGTACATATATTTTTCCCCTACATTTCCCCATACTCATTCTCAAGGTATTTGCTTAGCTTCTCTCCTCTGCCTTGCACTATTCCATGATGGAAAAATAAATATTCAAGAGTTTAAATCTCAGCAGTGAGAATTTCAAAATCATCAGCTTTAATGATTTACAAATTCAGCACTTCAGTCTCCTTCTCCTACCCTCTGCCTATCACAGCTGGTTTTGCCAGGCCTCCTTTTCCCTCCTGCTGCAGGGACTTGTGAAAATGAAATTGATTGTATCTCTGAACTTTGAATGAAGCTCTGGTTGTAGCATGACTGCTAAAAAGATAAGAAGAGGTAAATTGGCCTTCAGCTCCTCAACATATGCCAGAGGGAAGCTCCCCTCACCCACCTCAGTGCTCACAAGGCAGACCAAGGTACAAAACCTGTTTGAACAGAGATATTTTAAGACATTGGCTGCATACCAATTACTGCTGAGTCCTATTCATTTTGCAGTACGCTCTCTGCTGCTATGTAGCAATAATCAAAGAAAGCTAAAAGCAAAGTGGAGATAACAATCTATCCTGATGTGAGTATTAGAAGATGAAAGAGCTTTGTTATTAATGCCCCAATAACAAGCTTTGCATTCCTGTCCTTGCACCAGCTGCACCACACTAACAAATAGCAGAACTTTCTACTTTTCATGTTTCCTGAATGATTTTCTTCAAATGAGGACTACTCTGAGTGGCAAAAATCTGTAAAATTGAGTGAAGAGAAGAAAAAGCAACATTACTCTTGTCTAGATAGCAGATTTAGACAAAAGTGAAAAAAATCTCAGCACTGTAACCTCTGTCCTTGTCCAGTGAGAAGACAGAAGGAAGGCTCAGAGCACAAAAAAGACAATTGCAGAGGTGCTGTCAAATTGCCAGGTGTAAATGAGCTAAAAAGGAGGACTGGTCTGCAAGATCTTTTATTTTCCTGTAACCCTGAAGATTTTAAAGCAGTGTCAGAATCTGTCTTTTGTAACCTGCCACCACCTTCTCCAAAACTGGCAGCAGTCTCTGAAGGCTCCATCCTCAGTGTTTTCCATCTGGCTCCATGCAGTCTAGTCCTGCAGTTCTTGGACTCCCTTTCTATATCTTCCTGGCTGCAGATTCCCCAGTAGGCACATCTCTTTCCAGGCTGCCCACAACTCTGGACTACTCTGGTTCAAGTAATTGGCCAGAGCCAGACAGCCTGCATAGCAAACAGCAGTAAATAGTGATTCATTGCGGTTTAGATTCTTGGATTTTCAGAGCAGGTAGATTAAAACCGTGGAATCAAAGAGCTCAAACAGAAGACAATATTCAGCAGCAGGAATCCTTGAAAACCACTTCAAAATCTTTAACCTATATGTCATCTCTGAGATCCACAAATCTGGGTTTCACAGGGTGATTCTGCCTCTGGGGGGTTTCCTATGGAACTTACCATCTTATTGAAAACCCTGGATTTTGCTCTGTATCTACTGCAAAACTGCTGCTGGAGCTCCCTGTGGGAAAAATGTCGTGGATACATGGGAGTTAGCCACCTCCTTCAGTTCATATCTGTTCTGCCAGAGGCTACTTCATGAATGGCTCTGCTGCATATGAATCAATTCATTTTCTAACTTGAAACCATCCTAACAATAAGGCATGGCATGGCTCTGACTAACTGCTACCTAGGCTGAACTGTTTAATTTATTTTATTCATTAATTTTTGGTGTGGGGGCAATGATAAGCAATATAAGAGATTCCAAAAGTAATTGCCCTATAGAGTAATGATGTTTCATGACCTCTAGTGCATTACCAGACTTCTCTAGAAACCAAATGTGTTTCGGGCTATATTGTTTGAGTGGAGAGCAGACTCAGTCATCTAATGTCAGAAAAGAGGCCATGAGCTTGGAAATAACCTTGCCACAATGGAGATGCAAACTGTGAGAGTTTGAAGAAGAAACCTTTTATTATCAAGATTTGACATCCTATTCCTATGCATATACAAAAGACCCCATGCTGAAATCAGCATTTCAGTCAGTCCAAATTGTGATCCTTCTGCCTGCAAAAAAATTGACAGTACTTTAAGAAATTAAGCCACGGGAACTAAGCCGTTAATAAAAGTCTGAGAGAAATTCTGTCTGTGTTTCATGGCCATCTTTCCCAAATTTGAGCTTTGATCCTACTGTATATTTCCTTCCATATTGACACAACTATGCCAATGTTGTTTTGACTTGGGTTTTCTAAGTCACCAAATGGATGCTGTACTCATTGAACAGAAAAGCTCAACAGAGAGGTGGCTTAGCCTAACAAACATGGATCAATCATACCTCCCTTCAGTTTGCACTTTTCCTAGAAGGATTTGCTTGCTACAGGAAAGTTCTTTGGCACAGTTATCCTCCAACCTTAATTGTATCCTGTGTTCTGTTTCTAGCTGTGGTAGAGTTACTTTTTTCCCCCTAATAGCTGGTCCTGTGCTGCGTTCTGTATTCAGAATGAAAATAATGTTGATAACCCTCTGATCTAGTTTGTGGCTAAGTAGTGTTTATCAAGGACTTTTCTATTTCCCGTGCTTTGCCAGTGAGGAAGTGCACAAGAAGCCGGGAGAAAACAGAGATGAACCAAAATAGCCAAAGGGACATTCCATACCACAGACATGCTCAGCATATAAACTGGGAGGGACATCGTCTGTGTGGGACTGATTGCTGCTTGGAGATGAGCTGGGCATTGGTCAGTGGGTAATGAGCATTTATACTGTCCATCACTTCTTTGTCTTGGGTTTTACTCTTCTCTCTCTTTTTCCTATTGTTATTATTGTTACTGCTATTGTTATTGTTATGTTTTGTTTTATTTCAATTATTAAATTGTTCCTACCTCGGCCTATGGGTATTACCTTTTCCTGATTCTCCTCCCCATCCCACCGAGGGTGTTTGGAGAGTGAGTGACCAGCCGCATGCTTACCAGCTGGGGTTAATCACGACCCTGGTGACTCTATCCCTTTGACCACCAGGAGGATCCTCCGGCAGAGTCCCCTGTGGCTGACCATCGGCCAGAAGAAAGCCGTGCCGATGATTTCTCCCTTCCTGATGACAGCTGAAGCCGATCACCCCGGGCTGACAGCCCGGCCCCTTCCCTTGCGATGCCCCAAAAGCGCACACAGCTGCTGCTTGCCCGGGCTCTGGGCACAGTTCAACCTCTCCTCTCCTGTGGCTACTCCCCCGCGGGCAGGCGGGGCGAGGCTCGCCGCCTTTCCAGGGAGCCGGGCGGGCGGCACCACCCCCGGGCACGGCCGGCGCTTCCCCGGGGCCGCTCCTGCAGCACCATGGAGAGAGGAGCGCGCCCGCCTCCCCCCGGCCCCGCGGGACGGCAGCGGGCGCGGCGGGGCGGGGCAGGACGGGGCAAGGCTGGGCAGGGCAGGGCAGGACACGGCAGGGCAAGGCAGGACGGGGCAAGGCTGGGCAGGGCTGGGCAGGGCAAAGCGGGACAGGACGGGGCTGGGCAGGGCACGGGAGGGCACGGGGATCTGCCAAGCAGCAGGGAGCAGGAGCGCAGTCTCCATCCTCAACACTCATGCAGCCTGACCCCCTGCAAACCCACTCAGGATGGGTGTAAAGCCGTGGTGTTGGCTCCTGGGGGCTTTAGCACTAAGTGCCCTCCTCTGAGGCTGAGGAGAAGCCTGGCCTTGGCTGCCATGTGTATATCTGGCTGGCTTGTTGATTCGCACCAACAAATGCATAATGTGCTTTCCCTGGCAGTAAGTTTCTGTCAAGTAAGGGACACTCTCATGTCAGTCCTTTCCTGCTCTAGAGGCTGAATTCTCTGGCAAAATTGCTAGTGTCACCCTGAAGCCCAGCTAGAATTGCCCCCCACACCCTGATGAACCCAAATGGTGTTTGACTATGCAAGGCTGCTCTGGGTAAAGGTGCTGCAATAGCAGTTTTCTTTTATCAACTTCCTTCTGCTGCTTATCTGCATTGCAGTGGCAGTATCATGACAAGGCAGCCCTGATGTGACCCAGAACAGCTGGGCATTGCCTGCTCCATATTGGCTACAATCAGGATAGCACTATTCGCCACATCAGGCTCTGCCAAAACAGGCACTGACAAGATGCCAGCAGGAGATCTGAGGCTCAAAAAAGCAAAGGTTCAAGGAAGCAGATTTCCCCTAGTTTCTTGTACACCTCCCTGAACTCATGGTATGGAAAACCAGAACATACAGGAGTCATGGAGCAGTGCCATAACCAAGGCACACAAAATGCCAAACTAATTGTTTGAAGAAGCCTAGAAGCTGTCATGACAGACTGAGGAAGTGTCATAGAAAATGGACGTAGACACAGCTCAGTTGGCTAGTTATAATTCTTTACTTTATGTGAATGAAACAGCTCTGTGTAACATCACCGAGGTCAAATTACCTAAATAAAGTGTCTAAGTCATGCTTGATAGCTAAAAGATGGTTCTTGTAAAATCTCGGTAATTCTGTTATTGTAAGAATTCTGAATTATATACATGAGAAGAATGACAAAAGAGGTTGACTGTTACCTGTGGAGCACTGGGGAGTTAGCAGGAGGCAGGCTGGGTGCAAACTCTGCCATAAAAAGTCAGTACCTTTCTGGAATTCATGACTCCAGTGTTTCGATTCTCCAGCTCGTACTTTGAAGGCTCTTTATATATCTTTCTTTCTGATAAGGACTGAGTGGTTAATCAAAGGTTACTCTTTTTGAAAAAATGTTGTCTCACTGCTAGTTTTAATTTCTGGCATTTATTGGCTGTGTGAGTTTATGCTTGTGAGTAATGGTCTCTTGATTTTAGTAGTACAATTTCAATGGGTGTATCTGATGCTCTGATAATCATAACCAAGTTAACTGAAGAGACAATGTTCCCAGATAATATTTAGCTTGAAGCTTGTTGTATTTGTGTCAGATCTGATGAATGACTTTGTTGCATACTTCTCCCAAAGCAGTTGATTTAATAAAAGATATTGCTTCTTTCCACAAATATTGCCTTAAATGACTGTAGCTACAATGCTATTACTATTCAGGATCTCCCTCTAAGATCTTTCATCTGAATGTTTCAGTCACCGCAGCAGAGCACACCGTGGCTGGACATGTGAATGCACACGTACATTTGGCAACAGCCCAGCTAGCTTTGGGTACTGCTAGCAGTGTGGCCCTGCTAACCCAGACTTCCAGAAACATGAGCCCCTCAACATCTGTACCTGGGCTGGGTTGCAGAAGCTGAGCTCTCACTGCCTTTCCTATGCTCCTGTCAGCACAACTAGTCCTCAAGCTGAAAGTCGGTTCTGGCAAATATCGGCATACTGCCTATGACTGCTGGGTAATTCTGCTCAGAGCAAGGTCTCTGGAATATGTTTGTTTCCTTTTTTGCTGTGAAAAATAAGGGGAAAAAAGCCCCTTAAAACTTCCTAGACCCCCTTTAGAAGCCTCCCCTGCAAAATCCTCACAAAAATTGCAATTAAACATTTAACGATCAAATGAATCTGCTTTGGAGTAGGAGTGACTTACTACATTAACATAATACTGTTGCTGTTACTGCTAATACTTTCTGTAGGGTAACCTGAAAATGGAAAGATAGGAATGGAATGAGGAACTTGTGCAATTTGTCTTTGGCTATAGGAAAATTTCCAAATCAGTTCCATAAAAAGATGAACGTGCAGAAGAAAAGGTATATTGCTAGCCCTCCGTGGCCTCAGTATGCAAATTATAACAATATCTTGAAACTCTGAGAACAGAGAGTTCATTATGTCTTTAATCTGAGAATTTTATCGTTTTACAATCCATGTCAGAGTGACAGGGCAAAGCCCTTTCCCTGTTGAACTCTTGTTTTCCTTGGATTATCAGGAGTTTATGTTTAGCAGGTTTTCCAAACTGAATCCTCACTCTTTCCCAGTAGTGCTTGTGCTACATGTAACATTATCCTTTGCTGGTGCATGCATTGGCAAGTTAAAATTAGACTTCCTAAATGTCATTACATCAGCTTGTTACTCTCTTGAACAAGAGTGTGCTACTTTAATTAATGAATTTCTACTCTATATTCCTCTAAAAAACAAACATGCAAAATCTTACTCAGATGCTTAAGTATATATTTAAACAATGCATGCATAACATGCATTTTCTGTTTGTTCAAATTTCAATATGCCAGCGATGAAGATAATAGTAACAATACAAAGTGGCAAATAGATTACATCAGATTATTCTGAAAGCAGATTTTGTGCTACTAACAATAGCAATAATGGTACTTTCTAGTTCCTTTACATTGCTTTAAACAATGCCCAAGAAGAAGAGCTGATGTTCTTCCTTTAAATCTTGGCAGAAATAATGCATAAATGGTTATTTACAAAATATAATATTCACTTTTCAAAAATATATATGAGTTTCTGTGCCTTTTAAGTAATTTTTGATGAACAACATTCTTTAAAAGAAATAAAACACTTCCTATCAATTCACATTTATCACGGGTGATGTGTGATGATTTGAAATGGCATCACAAAATATGTAGAGAAATTATGTCAAGTTTTATCTCAAAATCATCTGTATGTGTAAGAGTTGATCTGTATGTCACAGCATGTAGTCTGATGTGTCAGGGGCATGAAAGGCAAAAAAAGGCAAGGATCTGGAACATCCCCAAGCTTCCAAGCTTCCATATATGTGTGAGTCTACGACCCTATCTAAGTAATATACCCTATGGTAACAACCACGCAATGTTACATTTTCTATGTCACTCAGCCACTGGCTGTTATTATCTTAACAGAACTGTACTTCTTTCTGGTCTCATAAAAGGTTTGGGAGACTGGTTCTGTCTAGCCTGGGTTTATTTTCTGGCTCCCTAAAATACTGCTGCCTTAATGCATTTTCTCCTACTCTAGTCTGACTCCATCTTGCTTGTGTGCTGTCCACCCCAGGGAGAGCAGTCCTTCTGCCAAGGCCCTCATGAGTGCTTACACACAGTTTCACTGAAAACACTATTTGGCCTACTATCACAAGGCTTAACAGTAAACAAAACCAAACCTCTTCATTTACTACTTTACACACTGAGAGAAACACAAAACACATTGTATGGTACACTTACAGCTAGCTCCTATCTCTGAGAAAAGCTGTTTCTGACACAGGGCAAGAAGCCTCCATTCGCTTCTATGCTCTGATAGATGGCTTACAAATCTAGAACTTTCCATTAAAATGGACATTCTGAAACAGCACACCTTTTATCTTTAAAGTTAAAATGTTAGCCCGTTATACAAGCAAGTATATACACTAGTACTTAATTCCTGGTATATGAGTATTTGCACAGGATGCATATATTCATGGATGTGGTTATTTGCTTTCTGATTTTTTCAGATACTAAAAAGAGCACTGATAACTGTCACAGACCTTGCTACCGTTCCCCCTCTCACCATCCAGCAAGCACAATGCTCATTTTGCCATGGAAATTAGAGCTGTAAGACAATTTTGTCATTTCTCTGCTCACAGTGGTTTGATACTGACAGTTTATTATTGGCACTATGTCCAGTATACTTAGCACATATTACCAACCACAGAGTAGAGCTTTCTGTCTTTCTTGGAATACATGTCATTCCTACAAAGTTGTTTCTGATATTCTGCCTGCAAAACCATTTATTTATATTCATCACAAGGCTTTAAACAAAATCTCTTGCACAAGCCAAAATAATCTCTTACTCCTCAGGCTCACATCTTGCAATACACATGGCTTTCCATAAGTTCCAGTTAAATTATGCTTCCTTACCTTCTACTTTGAAGATGGTAAGGTGAGGTCTGCAGTGAAAAGCCCCCAGTGCGTTGCCGGCACAGTTCATCCAAAGACCCTGGAAGACCCAGGTTGCAGTGATAACAGATGATGCTCGACTAGTGACCTTCCACTCATTTGATGCAGTAGCAGCAATAGCAGCTCCCAGTCCACAGAAACAAAATATGAAAGCTATGATCTGTATTGCCAGCATGTTTCTCTGTAAACCAGGGACTTACTAATGCCACTGTGTGGAGAGAAAAGCACTTCAGTCACGTGTGTAACCAAAAAAGCATAACATAAGCAAATTATACTTGAACAAGTTCAGTACCACTTGCTACAGAAAGTTAATGTGGCTGAAAGAAATTTTCATGGTTGAGTGATTTAAGAAAGGCCCTAGGCATTATGAATATTTAGAAAGAAAGTCAAGGTACAACTTTATAGGAAATAATTACTAGTACTTACTTACTAATTTCTAATTGTAAAAATTAATTGTTTTCATTTTTTTTCCAATAAAGTATTCCAGTTAATGCTTAATTTTTAGTTAATTGGAAACTTACAACCATTCCATCTAGCAAAATAGGTTCAGAGTCCAAACTGTACAGCGCTATTTAACGGATTACCACAACATTTTAGGAGGATCACACAACACTTGAAAAATAACTCATTGAAAGGCTGTGAAATTAATTCAGGCATAACCAGCCACCACGCAAGCAGCTCTAAAACTGGAGGAGGTAGTGTCTGTGGGTATATTTGTAGAATAGCAGATCGAGAACAACAAGAGAAACAGCGAGTGTTCCCTGAGCAGTGATGCAGCTGCAGCAGTCAGCAGAATGAGCCTTGTGCAGCCCCACTGAGACTTTTCACTTGGTTGTTGTAGAAAAGGTACTGCTTCTTACATCTGCATGAAATACATCGTGCAGGAACATCTGTCCCACCACTGACTGCGCTCCTGCAACCTCATGCCATGAAGAAACCTCAAAGTATGCAATGGACTTAACAAAATGTCATCTTTAAAGCAGCAGGCACTGACAATACCACACAGCAACAGCTATTCTAACTCAATTCCTGAGTATACAATCATAACTGGCGTGGGATGCACACAATTTTGCAGACGTGTGCAGCCTTCACTCTTTTAAAATTCCTACTTCCAGCTATATTTATACTTTTCCTAGTACTTTTGTTCTCCTCCCTAAAGAAGGAGTAAACTCCTTTTCTCTTTGGTGCTAGTGTTTGCCATTTGGTGACATGGAATTACCCTGGATATTGGGTGTACACCCTCACTTTTGACAGTAACAGAGGTCTATATTTTTCCTTTTGGATACTTCTAGTGTTATTTCTCTCTGTCAGCTGCTGTGACAAAATCCCACACTGAACATTGGCATTGGAATTTTTCTGTAGGCCTTTCACAGCTCATAGAATGGTTTAACAAGAGTGCTAAAACATCACTAACATTCCATGCAAAGAGCAAGAGGAATTTCACTGGGACTGTCCTGTTGAACCATCATCTGGTACTCCCACTTTAACTAGCCTTTGGCTCAGCACTAAGAAGGAAGACCCAAAAGGTGGATTGTACAGACCAGAAAATTACACCACAAGAAGGAATTTCTTTTCAGACTAATTAGTAGGCTCACATCCCACACATCTAGAGTGAATAGAAACTTTTTGCAAACATAGACAACTTGAAAGACATGAAAAGTGGGTTTGCTACTGAGCATCATTATAATATAGCAGGTTGTTTTAATGTTGAGGACAATATAACACAGGAAGGAAGCAATTTTGCGTTGCTGTTAAATAATATAGTAATATTTTTCATATGTTAGGTGTCAAACTTCATGTAATCTTTCATATATTTTTTCACTAAATTTGAAAGGGCATAGAGGAGAATACAGAAATGGGTCCAGCTTTGAAGCAGGGTCCTAAGAGCTGAGTTTAGTTTTTGTTCTATATCTACCATACAAAAAGTTGGTTTTGGGCTTGCTTTTTTGTTTGTCAAAGACTATGTAAATTCACACAGAATACTGAGAAGACATTTCATTGGGTATCTTTTTTCTTTTTTAAACCCTCTGAGAGACACTAATGCTGGCTGAGCACTCACAGTAGCTCAAAGACATGTTTTACATGTCTGATGCTAAATTCAAGCCTACTTTTGGACTTTCCCTGAGTGTTGTCACTGACAGAAAAGCCTCCAAAACCAAAAAAATCTAGCCAACCAAACAGAACAACTGAAAAGCCCCCCCAAACTCAGAAGCTGCTCATTTGGACTGGAAAAGCAAGGATGGCTATATCTCTCATTCCTCCCTACTCCTCTTTTTTGCTCTTCATAGCAGTGTGCCTTATCAATACAACCTGTGAGGAGCTACCCAGGCTCAGCAGGACAGGGTCTGTTTCTTAGTGGATCTAAGGCAGAGGTACCTTCTCAGTAAGATCTTGCTCTTTTAAACCCATTATCATGCTATTATCATGGAAAGGATTTTCGCATTTCTCTTTCTAGATAAACTGTAATACATACTCTTAAGTCTCTTCCCCTTCTCACTCTTAGATCATTTTCTACCAACATCCCATCCAGTACAAACTCATTACTGTTATGCTGGTGGGACACTAAAGGCTGCTTACTTTAGTGGAAAGTGCCTGTAGACACGACTTGAACTGTAGACTACACTTTCATGGCTTGAGAAGGACTTAGTGGTTTCTTGGCCTTTATCTTCCTTGTTTTCTAGTGCATGACTGTGGAATTCATGGTCACAAGCACTTCACCCTGCATTGTTTCTAGAGAGTTAGTGTGTGAGTGATGAATAAATTAAACAGATACTTAAGTGATAAGAAAGAAGTAAGCAGTCCTGTTTACAACCCTCATTTCTTCTATAAACTGTAAGAAGTAAGTTAATCAGTCATTTAAGAAGTTCAAGGCGAAGTTGAAAGTTAACCTGTTAGTGTTGTTTTCCATTATATCAAAACTTTTTTCTCTGTTACTGAACAGACAAAAAGTTGGAAAACAGCCAGGAGTTTAAGGACTGTTTAAATATGAAGTTGGAAAAGGAAAAACATTTTGCTACAGACCTTTGTTGAACCATTTTCCCCAAACTCCACAGAAACAGTGACTGATTATGTGACATATTGCTGTCTCTGTTAAACTGGACACTGTGCCAGTAACATGCAATATTTCTTTTACTACTGATATTATCTTTTTAAGTGTCCAGTGCCAGTTCTTAAACGCAGTTGACGCCTCTGCACCAGGACAAGAATGTTTACACAGGTAAGCTGTAGTTTTCAGCCTGTGAATTCTACTTCAGCCTATGTCAATTGTTGTAAACTTTTAATTGGATGAGTTCCCAATGCTGATACAAATCTGGCTGCTGACAACATATATTTTGCTCATGAAGACAAACACAGCTAGAGCAAACACTTCACTAACTGAATCAGTTGTGGAGAAAATCATGGTTAAAAAAAAAAGAACCAAGTGCAAATCTATCCTGATGTTATCTAGACGAGAGAAAGAGAGCTCTACAAAGAGGTACCTAAGGTAACATGGACACAAAAACATATGAGATAAATAATCAGTTATGCCAAAGAAATTCTATGCAGAATGGGTGGACCATGCAAATTGATCCTGAGCACTGCCAGGAAGTTATGGGAGGCCTAAACAACCAGAAGTTGGACAACCAATAAAACTAGAAGTTACAAAGACAGTATCAGTGACTCAAGACTTCTGCAGAAGTCAAAGAAGTGAAAACAGTAAAGAAATAAAATGCTCAGAGACATCTCTACTTAATTCAGTCAGGCAAGGCACCAGCTGTATGATAATATGACTGGTCCTATTACACAAACACAAAAAGAATTCCTGGGAACTGGCAGTGAAGTATGAGATGGTGTTGAAAGAAGGAAAGATGCATTCCAGATGAGCACTAAGTTCTGCTGTCTCTGCCAGATGCATGCAACCTAGAAATCAAGCAAGCAGGGTAGCAGGCATAGGCTGAATGTGTACCACCTAAAGAGGAATTTCAAGGAGCAATGAAATCACTGGAAGTGGGAAAGTTGAGGAAAAAGACAGTTTCATAGTTTACTATAACAAAAGGAGAACATAATATTTCAACATTATAGTGGTATGCAGCAGTTGCAGTTTGAGATGTTTGCTGTTCAACTTGTTAATCATGAAGTGCTGGGTGACATAAACAGAGAAAGAAAACTCAGTTCAATGTTCATCCCAAATGTATTGCTTTTTATTGAGCACTGCAGTCACAATACTAATATGATTATATTAGTGTTATGTATTATAGTATAACCCCATTATTAATAGTACAATTTTTGTATTCCCATTCCTGTAAATATTTCAGGTCAGGGTCAATGGGGTTCTTAGTAATCTGCTTTAATTGAATATGTCCCAGCTCATTGCAGAGAATTTGGACTTAGGTAGTCTTTAAAAGGACCCTTCAAAGTCCAACTATTGCATGATTCTATATTATTGCTGTAGAAGAGAAAGAAAAACTTCATATCCTTATCACTAGGAGAATTGCTTTGCAAATACATGGATACAGCAGATAACCCAATTCAGGGTTTACACTAGATTTATACAATCTAGGTATATATGTGTTTAGGAAAATACATAACTATATATGTAGTTATGTATTATATATATGTATGCATGTATTTAATAACTATGCAGGTACAAGCTATGCTTTATTACATTTTAAAGCATTTTCTGTTAGTTGTTTAAAGGTCAAACTGCTCATTCGTGCATTATTTATATGAGCACTTCTTGAATATTTGTCTAAGAATGTGTGGGATTTTGAACAACTGATTCAAATCAGTGTTTGGTATGAAGATAAAAATACATGGGATTAACTTATTTTCTCATCATGTTCCTTAAATGGGCATTAAAGATAAGAGAGGAATTTGAAAATGCTACTTTAGGATGACAGAGCATTATGTTCCTTATTTTATACTGTTGACACTAGGCACTAGCAAACTTATTTGGATAAAAGACATTTGCTGTCACTAAGTGCATTGTTGCTGCTGGCACTCAACTAGACTTTCAGTTAGTGGCAAAAAGCCAGAATGGCTTTGTCTACATAAAAATAAGAAATATGAAGAGCTAAAATGCAGTGAAGTTAGAATGATAGGAGAAATCATGTGTTTGATCAGTGCTGAAAGCTGGGGTGAAGTTCAAAGTTATTGTGCTTTGCTGAGAGCTTCCAAACAGTTATAGATGAAGTGATAGGCTCAATGAAGAGATCATGGATTTTACAGAATGAACTGATCAAACCCAGCCTCTATTAAAATAAGCCTATGCTACAGTATACTGACAGCATTACTGGAAGCTGTAGTGCTAGACGTGAACAAGCTCCAGGGTGGATAGAAAACTTCAGTGGATAGAAGAGTTCAGTGCTTTGAATGATGATAGATACCAAGTGAAAGATTGCAACACAGATTAAGAAGCAAGGAGGCTGGGAAAGAGGGGAGAAACAGAAATATTGTGATATAAGTGCTACAGACACATGCAAACACTGAGGAAAAACAACACAATGCTGAAAAAAATCACTGGTTTGCCATACAAGTGAACTCAGCCCCGTGTAAGTGCCCTGAGTGCATCCACATCCACCCTTCCCAGAGGTTTGGCTGCCAGGGCTTAAGGCAAGCTTACTAAGGGTGCATCTGATGGTGCACATCTCCCTTCCCGCTGGAGATGTGGGAAGAGACTCTCAGCCAGCACGGTGCTGGGGAAAAGCCATGACAGGTGTCCCTCTCTGCCCTGTGGGATCTGTTTTTAAGCTTGGTCCTTGATGGAGCTACAGTGCCTGGTGCTTGGCAGCCCAGGCTGTCCTGGGCCATGGGTCACTGATCCAGAGCTGGACCCTGTCCCTGACCTGCAGTCGTGACTTGCCAGCTTGACCTTGGACCCTAGCAATCACTGGGCTGTGTCTGACACTAGGCACTGTCACCTGGGGCTGTCCCATTCCCTGGACAACGGCTCACCCTGCAACCCCCGTGGGGAGCCCCCTCTGCCCTCTGGCCAGCTCAGGCCACCATGAGCTCCAGTGCTGTGGGGCCTGGGCCCCGCTGACCCTTCCTGTCCGAGCGCAGCACGCCTGCCCCAAGGCTCTCCAGAGTGTTTGCTCTCTGCACAGCCCTGAGCTCCAGCTCAGCCCCAGGTCTTGACTTCCTCAGGGGCATCTGAAGACCTCCACCCAGCCCAGACACTAACCCGGGCCAGCTTCAGTTCCTCCCATGCCCCTGGAGCTCTTTAGGGATGGTCTGACACCCTTGCCCTGCTGCCTGACCTGGACCATATATTACATTAATACACTCCAGCAATATCATCCCAGGCTCGATGACCACTGGGAATGGATATGTATCACCCATCCCACTCCAAGCCAGGGAGATGCATGGACCATGGAAATAGTTCCATGGGGACCCCCAGCATGGCCTGACCCATCAGACATTGCCCAGGATACCCTACCCTACCCTAATGGCCAAGGAACCTCACACCCAGTGTGTATGACCTCAGGTCTATGCAAAGTGTGAGAACAATTTTGAGCCAGCAGTGAGCCCAGGTGGCCAAGAAGGCCAAAATAATACTGGCTTGCATCAAAACTAGTGTGGCCAGCAGGACTAGGGAAGTGATTGTCCCTCTGTACTCAGCACTGGTGAGTCCCCACCTCAGATTCTGGGCTCCTTAACTGAGGTGCTGGAGCAGGCCCAGAGAAGGGCAATGAAGCTGGTGAAGGCTCTAGAAAGTCATAAGAAGAGCAGTTGAGGAACCTGGGGGTGTTTAGCCTGAAGAAAAGAGGTGACCTTATCACTCTCTATAGCTACCTGAAAGGAGGTTGTAGGCAGGTGGGGATCGACTTCTTCTCCCAGGCAGCTAGGGGCAACATGAGAGGAAATGGGCCAGGACATCAGAAAGAACTTCTTATCTGAAAAGGTAGTCAACATGGGCTGTCCAGGAAGATGATCAAGTCACCATCCCTGCAGCTGTTCAAGAAATACCTGGACGTGGCTCTGAGTGTCATGATCTAGTTGACAAACATGGTGGTCAGTCAAGCCTTGACCTGATGATCTTGGAGGTCTTTTCCAACCTTATTGATTCTATGAGTCTACAGCATCCCTGATTGAGGAGTCCATAGCCAGGGCTCATCCCTTCCCATGGGAGCTGCTCTGAAGACACATCTTTGGTGCTGTATCTCTAGAAGAGCCACAGACCCCACTGTGATGCAGCCCAGCCTGCACCTGCCTGTGGGCCCTGCTGACCCTGACGCAGATCTGCACCCATGGGCCAATGCCCGAGCTCAGCCACAGCCTGTCCCCATCCCTAGGGAGATGACCAATGCCCAGAAATGGAGCTGCCCTGGTGACCCTGGCTGCCCTGCTCCTGGACAGGGTGGTTGGATGGGCCCTGGAAGCCAGGTCCCGCCCCGACACAAGGGAGCCATGCCCTGGGGAGCCTTTATCCAAATGTCAGGGCATTAAGGGCAGAAACCATGGTAGAACTGAGGAATAACAAATCCTGTCTGTACATAGCTCATGTTATCTGATTGTATTAGTAGTTTTGAATGAGTGCATTTGAAACAACATGCAAATAACCCTTTCTGGGTACTGTGCCATGTTATTGAGTACAGAGAGAGAAAACAGCTTGACATGAAGAATAGACCTGAAAGGATGTTATAAATTTTGAGGATAAGGTCCAGCTGTGACAAAGTAATCCAAACTGCCTAGAATATTGTGATATAAAGTAATAATATTATGAAAATTAATAATTAAAAGGAGCTGCTGAATTGCTTTCCTAGTGCTATATTTTGTATGCCAGGAAAGGTTTGGTACCATCCCAGTATTTCATCTGATAATACAGCTCTTTAAAATTGCAACACATAATCACATTGCAAAACTCTTTACATGTCTCTTTAGCCTATATCAAAAGGACTGTGGGAGACACAGCTCTCTTTGCCTCTATACCAGCCTGCCATGGTGCCAGCCTTCTGGGCGGCTATAACTTCATATGAGATTTAGGCAAGAAGGAAAAAGTGGTGTTGTCCTCCTGCAGCAGATTCATCTCCCCTCCTCCTTCAAGAAGGTGTTTCCACCCATGTCCCATAATGATGTGGTGGGGAAGAGACACCTCTGCTTAATTACGACATTTTTTGGGTATCCGCCAGTGTGCAGCTCTCATGACTTTTGCTATGCTGCTAGTCATTCTTTCCATAAAGGTAGCAGAAATGCATCTGCTTGTAAACACACGTATGTTCACCTCCTTCTGTCTTAAACAACTGATGTACTGAACAAGCTATGCAAGTTCCTGTGAGCACTGCCAACCTGTCCTGCTCACATAAGCAGGACCAACAAAGACTGGGTGATATCCCTTAAAGCTGATGCACAAAATACAGAACTATGCCTACATGTCCACACAGCAATTCCTATGACCTCTTCATATTTTGAAAATGGAATTTAGTAGAGTTCAGCAGTTTCATGTCACAGAAAAATTATCTTCAATAAGGCCATTAACACATTTGCTTGTCACAGTGACATCCCAAATCCATGACATGTCAGACATACCCGTTCCGAGGCCTAACACTAGGATTGGTATAGGTTCCTCCTGCAAGTTCTTTGTATTAATTCTGGGAGCAGTGCTTCATTCTTGCTCTAGCTGTGTTTGCCTCAGACCATTTCCTCTAGAGCAGAAAAGGATTCTCTCTTTTACTTTTCCTTCTCGACTCCTAACAATGCTGTTTACCCTGTCAGAAAGCCCAAACCTGTTGTTCCTTACAGCACAAATGGATTAGCTTTCAGGTCTGGCTGGTCTTCAGCCTTCCCTTCAATGGGAAAATTCCTGAAATATTCAAGAAATCCTTTACCTCTTCTGTTTTCAGGTAGGAATACATGTTAGATTAAGGTGGGACTGAGTGCAGATCACACTGCTTTCAGTGTTGTGTAAAACTGAAAGAGACCCCAGGTTTATAAAACTGGAGAAGGACAGCATTGTTCTGACAGTGTTTCTGAGTGTTTTAAGACACCATCATGTTTTCCAAGAGCAATGAGGTGATTATAGAGATCTGTCTCACATTCCAAATGAACCAGGTGTAAAGAACATGTGAGGAGCTGAAGGTGGGGCACAGATCTTTGTTTGCTAGTGTTTTCCTAGCTTACCACCCAGCTAGACCTAGGCCCAGCAGCTACAGCCCTTTTCTTAAATCCAGTCCTTACTGCTAATTAAAAGCACGTCCAGGCAATCCATCAGCCATGACACACACCTGACTGAGAATTGCTAACCACCTTCATGTCATCCAGAGTTATCAGGAGCTGATAAAGCATGATTGCAGCTTGCCACAGGCTAAGTCCAGTTTCATCTGTCTTGTAAAAGCCAGCAGATGAATGCAGCTTCAGGGTAGGCAGGAAACTGTTCAGTAGGATCTAAGCCCTTCTCACTCTCTGTTCATGGCAGGCAAGCACTGAAGAGGAGGGGAATGAATCACAATGCTGCATCTTGCTCATCACTTACTATCTCATATAGATCACTAGCTCTTGATATTGCAATGCCTTAAGGGAAGAAGGAACCTTTAACACATTTCCATCTTTCTGTATGTCACAACATGGGTTAGATTTCAACAATTTCACCTTTTTAGTATGACTAAAGTCTATCTTTGGAGAAGGTGTTTGCTTCTGATTTAATGGATGAAGATGAAGCCAGGAATGTGTTTCGAGTTTGTTCCAAGGGCAAAATTTGCTCAATATCGTAAATGTGTCTTCATCATTCAGTGTCTCTTCTTTGTTTTATTAAACAATCTTTTAATACTGGCTACTCTGGAAATGAACCAGGTTGGATGAGATGATCTTTTGAGATCCCTTCCACCCTGGGGTGTTACATGAAATAATTTTATACTGGAGTCAGTGTATGACCTTGATTATGGTTTTCATAATCTAAATGCATTAAGTTCTTCCAGTCTCTTGCACTAAATATTTTCATTAAATATTTTCTTGAATTTTCAGATACTTTCTGGGGCTTTTTTTCCAACATGTTTCAACATTCTTGTCAAATTATGGGGACCAAAAAGGATAGTTATAGTCTGGTATTGCCTGTTCCAGGGCCAGTTCTATTTTTTATTTAAAATAATCTATTAATTTTATTTTCCAGAGTATATTGGAAAGCAATGTGTTTCACAGTGCTTTGGAAACTCATATGCAGTTATGACTCTTGAGAACTTTCTGAAAGCATTATTTTCCAGAACTGGGAATTGAGTAATCTCCATATGTTATTTTTTTACAGTTTACCCTATCAAAAGAAAGTAACATTTGATGCCCCCTGTGTCAAAGTAAGGCTTGCTCATTTACTGTTCTCAATGAAAAATAATAAAATATTTAAAAACAATACAGAAGTCTTGATAAAAGTAATAATTTTTGGAAATTAAGAAATGAAGTCATTTTATACAAATAGCTCTTGCACACGAGCAACTGCTTTGGCAGAGTAAAATTAGTCCATCTGGAAAACAAGTAGTTCAATGACCTTCCAACATATTCCTCCTAAAGATTTGAAATCCTGGCATTTTGCCAGAGGTACTTTTTTGTTTTACTGACCAACCTTTCCCATTCTCTGCTCTACTTAATTCCACACAAGCAGCCAAATGTCTTGCACAGTGCTTGGAAAGCGAACCATTGTTTTTTTCTGAGAGACTATGATTAAGGATACACAATTGACCTACTTAATTTTGTGGTGCTATCTACTTTGGCAACCAGGGCAAAATAAGTGCTCTCTTGTAAACAGTGGCTTTCATGCTTCTCTATCTCTACTTAATCATGTCCCAGCAATGTTTGCATATTTGCCTGAGAAGTTCTCAGGCTGAAAAGCCAAACTCCAGAATACTTGAGGACAAGAACTAAGGCAATTACTCCTGCAATTTCATTACAGAAGTGGCGATGTCTGAGGAAAAACTTTGTTGTTTCTTATAGCAGTGTGGGTTCTGCAGGTTCAGAGAGTAAAAGAATTTCATTAGCAGGGTGATGGTATTTACATGTGATTACACATTGTGCTAAAGTTTGTAATTTGTTGTTATTATTTCATTTGGCTTGGGAATGGAAGGATGAGAGTAGGAATGGAAAAAAAACATCACTGGGAAAATTTAGCTGGTGTAGTTGAGTACTGGTAGTTATATTACTGATATACTGGTAGTTATAGAGGCTGAATTTTGGCAGGAATGAACATTGTACTCCCATGTGAAGCTGGCTTCTCAGGGGCCCACAAGCAGAGTGCAAGTGAGGAGGTTGTGCTTTCTCCCATTTGGTCCTTGGCCATGAGCTGAAGGAATTCTCCTTTTCCTCTCCCTCTCCCCAGGTCTTTCCTGCTGAAGCTGATGGCAGGACAAGAAAGGGAAGGGAGGGAAGGAGAGGGCAAGATAGGGGAAAGGATTACTGCAATCAGTCATGGTTACTGGATAGCATCGATCCATTTCTCAATATGGATGTGCTCAGTGGGACAAAGTTTAGGGCTGAAACCCGTGCTAAACACATAGTAGGGATAACAGCTTCTCATGTTCCTAAAGCATATTACCTGCATTTGCTGTTCCTGGACATCCTGAAAGAAACCTTGATCCTCACCCTGGGTGACTGAGCTGACCAGTGCTACAGTTGTGAGTGTGATGGAGCAGCATCATGGGGAAGAGTTTTGTAAGCATTCATATTGTTTGAGTCAACATCACCTCCTTGTCTGAACCATCTTTGATTCATCCTGCATGCATAAATCGTCTTTTGTCTCTGTTTAATACTGAGTTCCTTATTCACAGCCAAGTGGTAATTCAATCTAGAAGCTTTTTCATTTTTCAGGAGGTACTATTAAACAGTGTCTAAAAGCAATTATATACAGATGTAAGGCAAAATAAGACTGTTGACATGACTTCAGTGAGCACAGAAAAAAATACGTTTTTCATTTGGGCTGCCAACTACAATCTTTCTGAAAGCTCTGTATCTCTTCAGCCCTGCCAAACTTGCTGGCTCTCACTTACTTTTTGGAATTTGGAAGGGACTGAGGCGCCCTCTGCACCAGGTATTTCACAGCTCTCTGAATGATGTTGTATCAAAGCCTCTACCATGTTACACATATATTGCAGATGTTCCAGTGTTTAACCCTGTGGTTTTCAACAGATTTGCACTGGGCTCAGAAAGTAGGGGAATTTGTTTAGACAACCAGGTATTAGTAAAATCTCTTGTTTCCTATAAATAGCATGTACAGTTCAGTAGTGGTGAATAACATAACCTTTGAAAAAAAAATTGAATTACCATTCTGTCCTGGTATTCTTTCTTGTTCCAGTCTGAAAGAATCCATCAAGCTGATTCTTACAAGAAAATACATTTCTTGACAGGTATATACCCATTGTCTGACTCCTGGCTGATGATTTATAATCTCCTTAAATCAGTGGTTTATTTGGGATTTGATGGAAGCAAGGGTGTTATGTTAACTGAGAAGGGCAATAACGAGAGGAGAATAACTACTGAAATGCCACCTCCTCACTTGTGGAAACTTAGAGAATCTCATTCAGAGAAGAGAGAAAAAAACCACATCTTGAAGTGCCAAATTCTTTGTCTACCCACCACTCACAGCTGCACATACTTCACAAATCTCCACCCCAAAGCCCAGCTCCAAGAGCAAAGCCTCATTTGGCCAGAGCTGCACTGAGGCGTGTGGAACTGCCCCTGGTGTTAACACCTTACACAAAGCTGGTGTTACTCACCTGCTTTATTTCCCTTTCATATTTTCTACCCACTTCAGATGATTGAATACTATCACTGCTTCCCAAACACAGGAAAACTGAAAGTCATGCTTAAAAATATATATCTTTTATCTCTTTTAAATGAAAGCATGGAATTTGCATCTTTGCCATTGAGTAGTTCTTTGTGATGAAATTAAGGTAAGGATGTGACTAGACATACAAGCAATGAAACAGAAAGTAAAGGGAAATATTTATTTAAGGGGATATATACTGCTCTAGAAAAAGAAAATATGAAAGTAGTTCCTATCACTAATATGATAATCGTATCATTACTGTGATTCATGTACCATTAATGTGATTATCATATCACTAATATGATAAGATTGTAAGAAATGAGGAAGGAAAATGTGCCTAGACAAGAAATCATCTAGGTCTAAGTGCCTCAAAAGATGACCTGCTTGGGTAACATGGGTAAAGACCACCTAACTTGATTTTGCAGAGGAACAGAAAGCTTAGCAATTGTATTTAGAAGAGAAATAGTTCTGATAATTTGGAATCACTGTGATGGAATCCAAAAAGGACATGATTATTTGGCAACAAATTCCTTTGTGGTTCCTGACTGGTGTTGAAGAGCCTCCTTTCTTCCCTGTCTCTCTTCTTTGTTGATCATGTTGTGCCAGCTTTTCCTGTTTCTTGATCACTCCTTTACTACATGTCCATTCTGTAATATAAAACCTTGGCAGACATACATGGCTGTAATTGCAAAATGTTAGCTACCTGAGCTGCTTTACTTCTCCTTTTGCTTGTAAACTTTCCAGATATATATTGAAAACTTACTTCTTCTGTTTCCTTAGTTGCAATAGAGCATATAATTGCTGACTGTGAGAGATGACAGGTTCTTCTCCAAACAGTAATTTCAGCATCAGGAACTAATGTCATTTTAAACTTGGTTTTGAAATGTGTGCTTTGTGGTACTCTTGTTCTGGAGTAAAACTTCAAAATAAGTGGTCACATGATTATTCAATTTAATAGAGAGGGACAAATTCAGGTAGTTTTGAAACTAAGCTCCCTGATTTTGAAAGAAGTGGTTATAAATTCATAGCACTTATCCATAACTGCATAAAATTCAAGAACTTGAATGCAGAAGAAGTCAGTAACCTGCAGATATACAACATGGAAGAAACAGCTGCAAACCTACCACATGAATAGGAAAAGGTAAGTGACACAGACTATTTTAGCCTGCTAAACTATTTCTCTGTAGTTCAGAACACAGTGGGACAACATTAGGAATGCCTGAATTCAAAATTACTCAAAGGTCACGTCAAAGTAAATGACAAAAGGCATTGAGATGTACAAAGAGAGGACAGAGAAAGAAAGTGTGGATCCACTTGTATGGAAAGAAGGAGGTACATGCAAAATGCTAGGCTGGTATGAACCTACAATGAAGGGCTGGATGCAATAAAGGACATGGGTTGTGCAAGAGCCAGCACCCAGTCAGGAATGCCCCTGCAGTTGTTTGTTATGCATTGACTGAGGAGATACAGGCACTCCAACTGGGATTTGTAAGCACTGGAAGAGTTAAGGCATCTCTAAGACTTAACAGAGAGTACCAAAAGGTGGTCTCAAATGCTGTTTTTTTCCTGGGTTTAAGCACTCTGTTAAGGGCTACAGAAGTGCCCCAGTGAGACTTGGGTCCGTTCTGTGCTTTGTACATACATCACATATTGGGATGCAGATGACAGACTTGTGACTTACTTAGTAAAGATGTGGAAGAGGAATACATGGAAAAAGGCAACAATCAGTTCAAAAAAATTATATGTTAACTAAAACAGTTGACAAGAAGAAGACACATTCCTCAATTTATGTAAATCCAAACCTCCAGCTGCTAGGCAAATCCTGCAGACTATGTGATGAGTGGATTTTGGAGCAAGTGGAATGATGAAACAACTCAGCCTCTGCCTTAGACAGCCACAGAGCTGCTAATGCAGAATTCATGATTTCT